>NW_025048241.1:0-261961 GCF_018831695.1 Puntigrus tetrazona
TCGTTTAGTTTTGCCAAACAACATTCTGGATTCACCTACGATTGGGTATTTTCCATTATACTTGCACACACACACACACACACACACACACTCCACATCTCTCTCCACTCTCACTCCTCTTCAAGTAATTTCGTATCTGACAGCTCGTTTAAGAAATTGAACTGAAGATAGTGCTGGCGTCAGGCAGAGAAGCAGGCCCCAACTGAGTCTAGTTTTTCCCAAGGTTTTTTTCTCCATTCTGTATGGATGGGGTTTATGGTTCCTCTGGCTTGCTTTGTTGGGGACGCACTTAACTGCAAAGTGATTATCGTTGAATTGATTAACAGAGACCAAATCTCTGCATTTAATAAGAAATTATTCCTCTAAATGTGCCCACATCCCTGTCATTTGTATTCTTCTGCTTTTATACTGTACTGTGTTTGAGTGCAGCTTCATGTTTGTTAAAAAGGCAGCTATATAAATAAAATGATTGATTGAAATTTCAGAATGATCACTTATTCTAAAAAACCTGTATTTCCCATTTCCCTTTTAATTAAACATAATTCCTATCCTGCTTTGTATTTAAATCTCCATAACTACCATGATTCTAGAAAACTCTAAATAGGTTTCTTATGAAACATAATCCATGTCATGTTTTACACATTCAAATCATTTTCCTAGACACATCAGATTTACTAAATTTGCCCTCCTGGAAACATCTAATCTTGTGCACTTAACATTACAAAGCCCATACTAAAATTACATTTACCTTTACATAATGGTTTAATTTTTTTTTAAAGAGTGTAATTGTGGTGTGCTCTGTTTATGATAAAAGCTCTGTTTATGATAAAAAAGTAAGGATCCTCGTGTCCTGTAAGAGTCACATCTCGTAGCGCTTTGCCAGAAAGAAAGTGTCGCAAATAAGAGAAAAAAAAAGGCAGAATTTCTGACTTTATATCTCTTCAATTCTGAGAAAAAAAGTGAATTGTGAGATAAAAAGTCGCAATAACTTTTTTCTTTTTTTATTCAGTGGCGGAAACGGGCTTCCATATAAGGCAGAGTGGAAAGGCGAGCTAAAAAAAAAAAAAAAAAAAGCAGCACGTGAGCTTCTGAAAAAAAAAAAAAAAAAAAAGCACGTGAGCTTCAATGTGACGTCACAACGCAGCGGCTATAGAAGCCACGCTCGCGCTTCTAACGGCAGACGCGTATCTAGCTGAGTGAGCGGGTTAGAAGCAGCGACTGATTCCACTCACTTAAACTATTCAGATTCACGATTTACAGACAGTCTTTTCAGAATATTCACACTGTTCACAAATGTCTACAACTGAGAGGCAAGCCTCCTCGCTCGAGCTGCCTGGGCTTCAAACCTTCGAGTTTCAAAAGTGTCGATTTTAACGATTCGATGGAGAACAGCCCAGCAGCTGAGATGGACATCAACAGCAGTAAGTAGTGTTAGTTTACTTTCTCGGTCTGAGCTCAGTCTTTGGCTCAGTTTTTGACTTTTGCTTTCCCAGCAAAATATGAACTTGTATGCTCGCTCATTCAGAGGAGCCAAACAGCTCAGAGAGATATTTTTTGTCATACTATGGGCTATCTATAACAGTTTAATAACGAAACCCCAGAATTCATAGAGCCAATAAATATTACAAAACAATAGGTAAACAGAGCAAACTCGAACAGAAACTTTTTTGTTAGCAATGCAAATTTATTCATAAAATAGTTTAGCAGGTGAAAGCTACATGACATTTTCTTACTAGTTCTTGAAGCAGTTAAACTTAAAAGATTCGCTGTTAGTAGACTCTGAACACAACTAAGACGTCACGATAAGAGGTAAAACCGGCCTACTCTTAACTGCAGATTTTTCTATGTCTCATTATTAGAGCTGTACTATTTTCAGCTTGAATCAGTTCACTGTCAGAAATGTGTCGAAAAGTAATCTGTTTCTTTGATCTGTGGTTAGAGATGTTTGTTTCTAATATTTTTCTGTTTTCTTCTTCATTCCAGGCACAGCTATCAAAGGGAAGAAGGAGAAAGCGAGAGTCGCCTTCAGGAAGCTGTGCAAAGCTGTGAAGCGGCGGTTCTTCCGCGGGCCGGACCGAGTGGAGAGTCTCTCAGCTCAGACGGACGCTCATCTGGACGATCATGAGGGCTGTCCCAGGTCCGTCAGCTGCCGTGGATCCTGCTGTTCCTGAGCTGCTGTGTCTGCCGGGGCAGGTGTGCGCCGATCTGGAGCTGCCGCTGTATGTGCCGTGGTTCCTCCAGGATCATCGAGGAAACGCCTGTTCCAGATTCATCTGCTCTGAATCCGAGTCACAGTGAGCCATTGTTACTTTACTTATTGTTATTTCTGTCTGTCAATAATTAATTGGCAGCATCTGTTTCACTCAAGTGTAAATAGCAATAGAGGTTATTTTGCAGTGAAAATAGCATATTTTCTTAGCTATTGATTCAGTTTACACTAAGAGCAAATAGCAATGGATTCTATTGACACCATTTTCTGTTATTTATACAACTTATTGCAAAAAGTGCCAATTATCTGCATCTTCCGTACTGTAGTACATTATAAAACAGTATGCAATAGTAATGTATTAAATGTACACGGTAGACTTAATAAGACTTAATAATTTGACAATGACATTTGTTGTGCTGTTTCCATGTTTAATTAGTAGTTCACAGTAATCTGTGGTCAGGGATGTTTCTAATGGTTTGCTCTTCATGTGTTTCAGAAAAAGCTAAGAAAGGAAGGAAGAGAAAAGCTGTCCGTGCCTTCTTCCGGAGAGCATGTAAGGCTGTGAAGCAGCTCTTCCCTGCTGTGACCAGGACAGAGTCCAGCCTCTCCTAGCAGAGCCGCATCTCGAGAGCAATCCCAGCTCGTTCTGCCGGAGGAGCAGGACCAGGTCTCTGCAGACCTCCAGTCCTCTCCTGAGGAGGGAAGAAGATGTCCCCGAGATTGAGGCCCATGATGCAGTTCTGCTCTCCAGTGTCTGGTTCCGGGTCCGGTTCAGTGTCACCGTCGATCAAGTCAGAAAAGACACCGGACACAGTGTCTCCTGATCCAGAAATCGATTTGCCCCAAGGTGAGCCATTACCGCTTGGCAACATGTCATTTCTGCTCTGTCTTATTTTCTCTTTATTGATGCTATAGACTTTTCCAAATTTACTAGCCACTCAACATTTTCACTGGCCATCATTTTGTTGTTGGGAAATTACATCAACTTTTAACTTCAACTCTGCTGTTGACAATCAAAGGAACTTACAGTCCATCTTCTGTTTCTGTGTGCTTTTCAGGATCCACTGTGTCTTTGTTTGAAGTGGGACATTTGATCGCCTTCGGGAACTTCGGCAAGGTCTATGAGGGAACACATTTATTCAGCGACAAAGTGAAGGTCGCTCTGAAGTGTATTCCTGCCAAAGCGGACCGCTATCTTGACATTGTGTTGGCTAAACCTGCAGAATAAGTGTGTTTTATAACCTGTAGCTGACATGCAGCTGGAAACAGAAGACGGCAAACTAACAGATCTTGTGTTTGTCTCTCCTCAGCCTGGTCACTCCAAACCGGTGCTTGCTTGAAGTGGCTCTGATGCTCCGGCTGGGAGAAGCTCCCTTGTGCCCCAACATCATTCGGCTACACCAGTGGGTGGAGAATGAGAGCAGCTTCACTCTCATTATGGATTACCCTGAACCCTGCAGGACCTTGGAGGATTACATCTTGTTCAACGGCCCCATCAGTGAAGCACAAGCACGCTTGTTCATGTATCAAGTGCTTGATGCCGTCAAACACTGCCATAAGCATGGAGTTTATCACGGTGATATCCGCTCAAGGAACATCCTGGTAACTCTCCACAGTCTGGAGCTCAATCTCATTGACTTCCGCTGCGCTCGTCTGATCCGCAGCGAGGATTTAACAGCAGCGAATACCAAGGTGAGTCCTGCTGATGATCACGTGACGTTGTGTTGTTGATGGTGAAGCGTGCAGAAGCACTGAAACCGTGTGTCTTTTTTTTTTTAACAGGATCAGAGGCATACACCCTCCTGAGGTCCTCATGCACTCTGTTTTCCGCCGCAGAAGCAGACGCCTGGGCACTGGCAGTTCTGCTCTTTTGAGATCATGCACAGATATCTGCCATTTGAAAGCTTTGATGCCATTCAGCATGGCTACCTCAAGATGGATCCCACCTTATCCACTGGTGAGCACTCAGTTTTCCTGTTCAGATGACGTTTACTGTTACGTTTGATGTGAGATACTAACCATGCTCTCTGAACTCTTCCCAGCGTACTCATGACCTTATTTTTCCATAGTTTGAGCCGTAATCCAGCTCACCGGCTGACGCTCCAGCAGCTGGAAGAGCACCGCTGGATGATACTCTGGAGGTCTAGGTAAAACGAAGACTGTTTTCATGCACATCAGAGCACAGGCAGACAGCAAAATACAAAGAATGAAAAGAATGTAATATTTCAGAGTGCTGCTGTCTGTAGAAACTAAAACATAGAAAAAGTGCATGGAAACATAGTTACTTAGTGCTTTCACAAATTTTAATGAAAGGTAAATCATAAATGTAACATTGATGCTTCTTAAGTAACATTAATGTAAAAAAGAAAATAACATTTTTAAAAATACTATTCTAGAAAGTAAAGTAAGTCACTACTTGGTGGCTTTTTAGTGACATTAACATAAGAGATGAAAGAAATGAATAATTACAAAAAGTAAAGAAAGTTTTGAAAAGAAAAAAAATAAAACAAGATAAGAAAAGATAAAATAAATAATTACAAAAAGCAAAGAAAAGTTTTGAAAAAAAAAAAAAAACAACATAAGAAATGAAAAAAAGTAAAAATACTTTTTGAAAAAAAAAAAAATATTTTTGTAATAATCAGTCACAAATTTGTAGGCTTTTAGTGACTAACATAAGAAATGAAAAAAAACAAAAATGTATACATATTTTTGAAAAGAAAAAATAATAATATATATTTTGTAATAATCAGTCACAAATTGGTGGCTTTTTAGTGATATTAACATAAGAAATGAAAAAAATAATTAAAAAAAGAAGTAAAAGAAAAGTTTTAAAAAGAAAAATAAAAAAAATAAGAAATGATAAAATAATCAGTTACAAAAAGTAAAAATTTTAAAGAAAAAAACAACATAAGAAATGAAAACTTTGAAAAAAAAAAAAAAAGTAACAAATTTGTATATCTTTAGTGACTGAAACAAAAAATGAAAAAAAAGCAAAAAGTAGTATATTTTGAAAGAAAAAATAATAATAATAAAAAAAAATTGTAATAATCAGTCACAAATTGGTGGCTTTTTAGTGACTAACATAAGAAATGAAAACAAAATAATTACAAAAAAGTAAATAAATTTTTTAAAGAAAAAAACAACATAAGAAATGAAAAAATAAATAAAAAAAAGTAAAACAAATTTTGAAAAAAAAAAAACAAATAAAAATCAAAAATTAAAATACTTTTCAAAAAGAAAGTGATAATAATGAGAAATAAAAAAATAAATAATAATTACAAAAAAAGTAAAGAAAAGTTTTGAAAAGGAAAAAAATCAAACAACATAAGAAATGAAAAAGTAAAAAGAATAATAATTAATGTTTTGAAAAGAAAAATCAAATAACATAAGAAAAAAAAAGTAAAAAAAAATTTTACAAAAAAAGTAAAAAACGTTTAAAAGAAAAAAAAATAAAACAAATATAAAAAAAAGTAAAAATACTTACAAAAAGTAAAAAAAAGTTTTGAAAATAAAAAATCAAAAATTTGTGGCGTTTTAGTAATAACATACTTTTGAAAAAAAATCAAAGCATATTTTTAAAACTATTTTTGAAAATAATTTTAAAAAAGAAATATAAGAAATGAAAAAAATGACAAATTGGTGGCTTTTTAGTGATATTAACATAAGAAATGAAAAAAAAAGAATATTTTTGTAATAATCAGTAAAAATTGTTTTGAAAAGAAAAAAAATAAAACAACATAAGAAATGATAAAATAAATAATTATAAAAAAAAAAAGAAAAGTTTTGAAAAGAAAAAATAAAACAACATAAGAAATGATAAAATAAATAATTTTAACACCATCAAAAAAAGTAAAGAAAAATTTTTTTTAAAGAAAAAAAACAACATACAGAAATGAAAAAAAGTAAAAATACTTTTGAAAAAAAAATTTTTGTAATAATCAGTCACAAATTGGTGGCTTTTTAGTGACTAAACATAAGAAATGAAAACAAAATAATTACAAAAAAGTAAATAAATTTTTTAAAGAAAAAAAACAACATAAGAAATGAAAAAAAGTTAAAATACTTTTGAAAAAAAAAATTGTAATAATCAGTCACAAATTTGTGGCGTTTTAGTGACTAACATAAGAAATGAAAAAAAAAATTACAAAAGTAAAAACATTTTTTGAAAAAAAAAAAACAACATAAGAAAAAAAAAAAAGTAAAAATACTTTGAAAAAAAAATAATTTTGTAATTGTAATAATCAGTCACAAATTTGTGGCGTTTTAGTATTGATATTAACAAAAGAAAAAGTAAAAATATTTACAAAAAAGTGAAAAAAACCACATTTGAAAAAAAAAAAAAAAAAAAAATTAAAGAAATAGTTTTTAAAAGAAAAAAATAAAAATATATTTTGTAAATTTTCAGTCACAAATTGGTGGCTTTTAGTAATTAACATAAGAAATAAAGAAAAACTTTGGCAAAAAAAGTAGAAGAAAAAAAAGAAAAATAAAACACATAAGAAATGATAAAATAAATATTTACAAAAAGTAAAGAAAATTTTTAAAGAAAAAAAAAACAACATAAGAAATGAAAAAAAAGTAAAATACTTTTGAAAAAAAAAAATTGTAATAATCAGTCACAAATTGGTGGCTTTTTAGTGACTAACATAAGAAATGAAAAAAAGACAAAATAATTACAAAAGAAAATAAAAAATTTTTTTAAAAAGTCACAAAAAAAACAACATAAGAAATGAAATAAAAAAGTAAAAATACATTTTGAAAAAAAAAAAATACTTTGAAAAAATAATCAGTCACAAATTTGTGGCGTTTTTAGTGACTAACATAAGAAATGAAAAAAGTAAAAATACTTTTGAAAAAAAAAAAATATATATTTTGTAATAATCAGTCACAAATTTGTGGCGTTTTAGTGACTAACAAAAAATAAAAAAAGTAAAGCATATTGAAAAAAAATAATAATAATAATAAAAAAAGAATATTTTTGTAATAATCAGTCACAAATTGGTGGCTTTTAGTGACATTAACATAAGAAATGAAAAAAGAATAATAATTACAAAAAAAGTAAAGAAAAGTTTTGAAAAGAAAAAAATAAAACAAGATAAGAAATGATAAAATAAATAATTATAAAAAGTAAAGAAAACTTTAAAAGAAAAAAGAAAAAAAACAACATAAGAAATGATAAAATAAATAATTTAAAAAAAAAAAGTAAAGAAAAAATTTTTTTAAAAAAAACATAAACATAAGAAATGAAAGTAAAAATACTTTTGAAAAAAATATTTTTGTAATAATCAGTCACAAATTGGTGGCTTTAGTGACTAACATAAGAAATGAAAACAAAATAATTACAAAAAGTAAATAAAAATTTTTTAAAGAAAAACAAACAACAACATAAAAAAAAAGTAAAAATACTTTTGAAAAAAAAAATTTATTTTTGTAATAATCAGTCACAAATTTGTGGCGTTTTAGTGACTAACAAGAAATGAAAAAAAAAAGTAAAGCATATTTTTAAAAAAATAATAATAATAATAAAAAAGATTTTTTGTAATAATCAGTCACAAATTGGTGGCTTTTTAGTGACATTAACATAAGAAATGAAAAAAAAAAAGAATAATAATTACAAAAAAAGTAAAGAAAAGTTTTGAAAAAAAAAAAATAAAACAAGATAAGAAATGATAAAATAAATAATTATAAAAAGTAAAGAAAAACTTTAAAAAGAAAAAAAACAACATAAGAAATGATAAAATAAATAATTTAAAAAAAGTAAAGAAAAAATTTTTAAGAAAAAAAACAACATAAGAAATGAAAAAAAAGTAAAATACTTTTGAAAAAAAAATATATTTTTGTAATAATCAGTCACAAATTGGTGGCTTTTTAGTGACTAACATAAGAAATGAAAACAAAATAATTACAAAAAAGTAAATAAATTTTTAAAGAAAAAAAACAACAACATAAATGAAAAAAAGTAAAAATACTTTGAAAAAAAAAATATTTTTGTAATAATCAGTCACAAATTTGTGGCGTTTTAGTGACTAACATAAGAAATGAAAAAAAGTAAAGCATACTTTGAAAAGAAAATAATAATAATAAAAAGAATATTTTTGTAATAATCAGTCACAAATTGGTGGATTTTAAGTGACATAAACATAAGAAATGAAAAAAAAAAAAGAATAATAATTACAAAAAAAGTAAAGAAAAGTTTTGAAAAGAAAAAAATAAAACAAGATAAGAAATGATAAAATAAATAATTATAAAAAGTAAAGAAAAAATTTAAAAAAAAAAAAATAAAACAACATAAGAAATGATAAAATAAATAATTACAAAAAAGTAAAGAAAATTTTTTAAAGAAAAAAACAACATAAGAAATGAAAATTAAAAATACTTTTGAAAAAATTTTTTTTTGTAATAATCAGTCACAAATTGGTGGCTTTTAGTGACTAACATAAGAAATGAAAAATAAATAATTATAAAAAGTAAAGAAAAGTTTTGAAAAGAAAAAAATAAAACAACATAAGAAATGAAAAAAAAGTAAAAATACTTTTGAAAAAAATTTTTTGTAGTAATCAGTCACAAATTTGTGGCTTTTTAGTGACATTAACATAAGAAAATGAATAATTATTACAAAAAAGTAATTATCCTCCTAGGATCGCCACCTTAACGTGGTGGAGGGGTTTGAGTGCCTGAATGACCCTAGGATCTAGGTTGTCCGGGGCTATATGCTCCTGGTAGGGTATCCCAAGGCAAACAGGTCCTAGGTGACAAGCCAGACTAAGAGCGGTCCACCCCACCCCTTATGAACAACAAAAATAACGTGGCGTCGCCTGGTACGGAGTCAGGCCTGGGGCTAGGCCAGCATGCGCAAGCGCCTGGTGGCCGGGCACAGCCCGAAACAGCAGCGTGGGGCCATCCTCCCGTGGGCCCACCAACCCCTGGACACAGAATCTGGTTTTAGGGACATGGAATGTTACGTCTCTGGGGAGGAAGGAGCCTGAGTTCTTGCAGGAGGTTGAGAGGTACCGGCTAGAGATAGTTGGGCTCACCTCCACGCGCAGCTTGGGCTCTGGAACCCATCTTCTCGTGAGAGGCGGCACACAGGTGTGGGCTTGCTTATAGCCCCCCAGCTTAGCCACCATGTGTTGGAGTTTATCCCGGTGGACGAGAGGGTCGCCTCCCTGCGACTTTGGGTTGGGGGGAGGACTCTCACTGTCATTTGTGCCTACGGGCCGAATGGCAGTGTAGAGTACCTGGCCTTCTTGGAGTCCTTGGGAGGGGTGCTGGAAAGCGATCCAACCGGGGACTCTATCGTCCTGCTGGGGGACTTCAACGCTCACCTTGGTGATGCTAGCGACACCTGGAGGGGCGTGATTGGGGGGAACGGCCCCCCGATCTAAACCAGAGTGGTGTTCTGTTGTTGGAATTCTGTGCTAATCATGGTCTGTCCATAACAAACACCATGTTCAAGCATAAGGGTGTCCACCAGTACAAGTGGCATCAGGACACCCTAGGGCGGAGGTCGATGATCGACTTTGTGGTTGTATCATCTGATCTCGGGCCGCATGTCTTGGACACGTATGGGTGAAGAGAGGGGCATAGCTGTCAACTGATCACCACCTGATGGTGAGTTGGATTGGGAGGAGGCCAGACAGACTTGGCAGGCCCAAACGTACCGTGAGGGTCTGTTGGGAACGTTTGGCAGAGACCCCTGTCAGGGAGATCTTCAACTCTCGCCTCCGGCAGAACTTTGACCGGATCCAGAGGGAGGCTGGAGACGTTGAGTCCGAGTGGACTATGTTCTCTGCCTCTTTGGTCAATGCAGCCGTCCGGAGCTGTGGGCGTAAAGTCTCGGTGCATGTCGTGGCGGCAACCCCACCGGAAGAAAGGGATGCCGCTGTTGAATAAGGAGTCCTATCGGGCCTGGTTGGCTCGTGGGACTCCTGAGGCAGCTGACAGGTACCGGTGGGCCAAGCAGACCACTGCCCGGTGGTTCTGGTCTCAGGTCTGGGAGGAGTTCGGGAAGGCCATGAACAAGGACTATCGGACGGCCTCAAAGAGGTTCTGGCAAACCGTCCGACGCCTCAAAAGGGAATCAGTGTTCTGCCAACACCGTGATACGGTGCTGGTGGAACCTGCTAATAGAGACCTGCAATCCTCGCTGGAGTACTGCTGGTCTCATGCGGACCCGACGCAACCCAGTGCGGCGCAGGACGAAATTTGATATGTGAACACGGTGCGGGCGGTAAGGTCCTCGTGTGTGCGGGTTGCGGAGAATAAAATTATTTGCGGGACTCCGCAAAATGGAAATATCTTAAAATTAAATTGTTAAAAAGAAATAAAATATTATTTATCTGCTGCACAAAAGCAACAAGAACAACTCAAAATAACGTAAATTCTCACGTGGTTCTTTGCGAGGAACAAAGACCATAGACGCACACCGAGGCAAAATGTCTGAAGAGCATGACACACGTGGAGCGCTTTAGTGCTACATATATTAGTTCATTATTAAAGAAAGGAACATACAGAACTACAAAGCCAAACAAAGGGAAACCGATATTTGGAAATGTTTTTCTATAGTATGCGACGGTATGGAAAGCACCTTCCTTTATGCGAAAGCCTGCGATAAATGCAGCAAAATACTCGCGCATACAGCAGCCACAAGTCTGGAACTTCAGGGTCTGAAGCGTCATGTGTGCACAGTTTTAATGTTTACATGCGGGCAGGAGGGGGACAAAACTTGAATATTGCGGGCGGGAGCGGAAAAAAAAATCTATATTGTTGCGTGGAGCGGGACAGAACTCTTGCGGGAGCGGAGTGAAAATCTGTCCCGCCCGCAGGTCTCTACCTGCTAACCACGACTGGGGAATTTGTCGGGCGGTGGAAGGAATACTTTGAGGATCTCCTCAATCCTCCCAGGGGGGGGACTCGACCATCACCCTGGCTGAGGTCACTGAGGTTGTTGAGAAGCTTGACGAGATCCGCCCAGACTACCTCAGGTCTCTGGATGTTGTGGGGCTGTCTTGGCTGACACGCCTCTGGACTGGCAGACCGGGGTGGTGGTTCCTCTTTTTAAGAAGGGGGACCGGAGGGTGATCTCCAACTATTGGGAGATCACACTCCTCAGCCTCCCTGGGAAAGTCTATGCCAGGGTACTAGAGAGGAGAATCCGTCCGATAGTGGAACCTCAGCTTCAAGAGGAACAATGCGGGTTTTGTCCTGGACGTGGAAGACTGGACCAGCTCTATACCCTCTTCAGGATACTGGAGGGTTCCTGGGAGTTTGCCCAACCAGTCCACATGCGATTTGTGGATTTGGAGAAGGCATTCGACCGGGTTCCTTGTGGTGTCCTTTGGGGGGTGCTCTGGGAATACGGGTAAAGGGGCCCATTGTTAAGGGCTGTCCGGTCCCTGTATGATCAGAGCAGGCATTGATGCCGGCATTAAGTCAGACTTGTTCCCAGTGCATGTTGGACTCCGACAGGGCTGCCTTTGTCACCGGTCCTGTTCATTATTTTTATGGATAGAATTTCTAGGCGCAGCTGGGGCTGGAGAGGGTCTGTTTTGGCGACCACAGGATAGCGTCTCTGCTTTTTGCCAAGACCTACAGTGTGCGCTGGGGCGGTTTGCAGCTGAGTGTGAAGCGGCTGGGATGAGAATCAACACCTCTAAGCCTGAAGCAATGGTTCTCAGTCGGACAAGGGTGGCTTGTCCCCTTCAGGTTGGTGGGGAGCTCCTGCCTCAGGTGGAGGAGTTAGGGGAGGATGGAACGAGAGATCGACAGGTGCAGCTTCTGCAGCAATGCGGTCGCTGTACTGGTCTGTCATTTATCGGTTGATCTTCAATGTTACTTCTCAGCTATGGTCATGATCTTTGGGTCATGACCGAAAGAATGAGATCCCTGATACAAGCGGCCAAATTAGTTTCTCTCCAAGGGTGGCTGGGCACCTTTAGAGATAGGGTGATGATGTTTATTTATTCATTTATTTATTTATTTTCTTCCAGAGAAAATAGTAGTAGTAGTAGTAGTAGTAGTAGTAAAAAAAGTAAAGTAATGGTTTTGAAATAATCAGTCACAAAGTTTTAGTGACATTAACATATGAAATGAAAAAAATAATTACAAAAAAAGTAAACAATAATTTTATAATAATTAGTCACAAATTTGTGGCTTTTTAGTGACATTAAGAAATGAAAAAAATATATATAATACTATTTTTAAAAAGGAAAGCATATTTATGTATAATATTTAAAAAAATTAACTAGTCACAGGTTTGTGGCTTTTTAGTGACATTAACATACGAAATAAAAAGAATTAATAATTGAAAAAAGTAAAGAATATTTTTGCAAGAATCAGTCACAAATCTGTGGCTTTTTAGTGAAATTAACATAAATGAAAAAAAAAATCCAAAAAAACGTAAAGAATGTAAAAAAATAATAATAATAATAAAAATGTTTTTTGTAATAACCAGTCACAAATTGGTGGCTTTTTAGAGACATTAACATAAGAAATAAAAATAATAATTACAAAAAAAGTAAAGAATATTTTAAAAAGAAAAAATAAAACATAAACATAAGAAATGAAAAAAAGTAAAGAACATTTTGTGTGTGAATTTGCTAGTACGATGTCGGACAATGTAATATGCTCTGGTCCTCCCTGCCTACCGGGTGATGAGATTTACAGCAGACTGCTGGGTCTCAATGGCTGGATGTCGAAGTGGTGCCCAGTTTCTGGATGGACCTGTTGAAAAGAGATGGTCTTCATCCTCCTGGGGTGGTGCCGCTCTTCTATCTAGAAATATGGCATATAGTCTTAGAGTTCCAACTTGACCAACTAGTGCCCAGGTCAGGAAGGAGACAAACTGTTTTCTTTCATCTTTTAATTGTAACTACGCAGCCGTCAGCTACAGTTGCACATCAGTTAGTGAGCTATAGATCCCCTGAGGAAAAAATTACACTCTTTCTCTATTATAGGAGAAGAAGACTTATACAAACTTGTTAAATCATCTAAACCAGCAACATGTATGTTAGACCCTATTCCATCTAAACTATTAAAAGATTTGCTTCCAGAAGTCATAGATCCTATTTTGAACATTATTAATTCATCATTGTCATTAGGCTATGTTCCCAAAACCTTCAAACTGGCAGTAGTTTAGCCTCTTATTAAGAAACCACATCTTGACCCCAAAGACTTAGAAATTACAGACCAATCTCTAATCTCCCTTTTCTGTCAAAGATACTAGAAAAGGTAGTATCCTCACAACTGTGTTCCTTTTTAGAAAAAAATGGTATCTGCGAGGATTTCCAATCAGGTTTTAGACCGTACCATAGTACTGAGACTGCTCTCATTAGAGTTACTAATGACCTGCTTCTATCATCGGCTCGTGGTTTTATCTCATTATTAGTGCTATTAGATCTTAGCGCAGCATTCAATACTATTGATCACAAAGAAATCTATCTTGGATAGACTAGAAATCAGTGCTACTATGTTGCTCTAGAGGAAGCGCCTTAGCATGGTTTAAATCATAATCTATCTGACCGCTATCAGATACTCAGCTCTAGTAGAAGTAAATGAGAAGGTATATCTGGATGATGAGTAACTTCTTAATGCTAAATCTGAAAAAACTAATAATTGGTGCTAATAATTCGAAAACCCACATATAATAATCCAGAACATCTGTGGCTGACTGTGTTAGGAACCTAGGTGTCGTTTGACAGCAATCTTTCTTCGACAACCATGTTTCCAGCATCTGTAAGACTGTGTTTTTTCCGTCTTAAAATACATACAAACGACCTATGCTTTCAACCTCTAATGCAGAAATGTTAATTCATGCGTTTATGACTTCGAGGTTAGATTATTGTAATGCTTTATTGGTTGGTTGTTCTGCACGCTTGATAAACTTCAGCTGGTCCAAAACGCAGCAGCTAGAGTCGTTACTAGAACTAGGAAGTATGATCATATTAGCCCGGTTCTGTCAACACTGCACTGGCTCCTTATCAAACATCGGATAGATTTTAAAATCTTATTAATTACCTATAAAGCCCTGAATGGTTTAGCTCTCAATACTTGAGCGAGCTCTTATCACATTATAGTCCTGCACGCCCACTGCGCTCTCAAAACTCTGGCCATTTTATAATACCTAGAATATCAAAATCTCTGGAACAATCTCCTAACTCTGTTCGGGAAGCAGACACACTCTGCCAGTTTAAATCTAGATTAAAGACACATCTTTTTTAACCTAGCCTACACATAGCACACCAACACACTTTTTAGTATTCAAATCTGTTAAAGGATTTTTAGGCTGCATTATTTAAATCCGCTGGAACCGGGAACACTACTCCTAAAACACAATGTACTTGTGACATCATAAAAAGAATGGCATCTACGCTAATATTAGTCCTGTTTCTTTCTTAATCTGTTTCACAGTTTGTATCCAGACTAGATGGTGGATCAGCACCCAGAGATTATGTTCATCAGAGACCAGAACACCTAGATGCGCACCGTGGACCGATCACCAGATCCTGATGCGCGCACACACACACACACACACACACACACACACACACACACACACACACACACACACACACACACACACACACACACACACACACACACACACACACACACACACAAACACAAACAAACAAAGAAACACAAACAAAAAGAAAGTCATTTACGCTATCTGACACAGCTGCGTTTAAAATTGAACTGGAAGTTAAGTGCTGGGCGTCCGGTTAGAGGAGAACGGGCCCCAACTGAGTCTGGTTTCTCCCAAGGTTTTTTTTTTTTCCATTCTGTATGGATGGGTGTTACGTGTATCTGTGACTTTAATATGATTGAGCCATAGGTGGTGTTGGGGAATTCCGTTCCATGAGTGGTGACGTCATTGAGGATTCCGGATATAAAGGCCATCAGGTGAAAAAAATGGCTCTCTCTCTCTCTCTCTCTCTCTCTCTCTCTCTCTCTCTCTTTTCTTTGTTCTACGTTTCCCACGGTTCTGGTATGTCTCCTTATTGCCTCTTTTGAGGCTGGTATTTTGTTTTGTTTAACGAATTTCGTTTTTATGTGTTTTTTTTTGATTATCTTATCAGTAGCGGGTAGTTTATCTTATTAGTTCATGTTTTGTTGAGTTAGTAAGAGCTGAGGGAGGGAAGTAGTTGTCAGGAAGACTCACCCGTTCTGTTTTTGTTTGTCGGCAGACAGGTAAAAGCTGCAATCCGAGAACAGGGGTAGTCAGGGGCTTGCTTCTTTAGTTTTCCTACCCGCGATTTGTTATTCTTCATGTTTCGTTTATAAGTCATGTGAATTGTTTTTTTTATTATTTTGAGAATTATTCAATAAATGGAGGTGTCTTAAATTCATATCGGGTGTTGTGACTCTTTTATATGTTCAGCCTGTATATTTTTTTGTTTGTTTTTATTTAAGCAAGCCACAAATCAGTTATGGGTCAGAGTATATTTGGGGGCTCAGTCCGGGATGAATTCGGTGCATTTTAGTTAGATTTTCGATTTTTTTTAAATTTCCTAGTTACTTTGTAATTGAGTCACAATGGTCTGATGTGAATTTTCAAAATTTTCTTTTCTTCGTAATTTTGTTAGACGTTAGTTTTCCAAAATGTTTGAATCGGTAGAGTTTATTTCCAACCCAACGCAGGCAGAGTTATTTCAGATTAATAGGACTGATCTTATGAAAATTGCTGCTCACTATAAAGTTAGTTTTCGTAATTCTTCATCTAAACGTGAACTTCAGATTCTATTAGTTGATTCGCTGCATAAACAAGGCGTTTTTGGTGATGAAGAAAAGTGGGTAGATTATCCTGATCCAGTTGAGGTTAGTTCAGAAGATCTTGCTCTGCAAGTTAAGAAGTTGGAGTTGAAGCTAAAAGAGCATGAAAGAGTTTCGATTAAAAGAGCGAGAAGAATGGGATCGTGAGAAAGAAAGACGGAGAGAGCGTGAGAGACATGAGCTTGAATTGAAGAAGCTTGAGATGGAACAAGCTTGCCGCCTGAAAGAACTTGAGCTGAGAGCTCGTGAAAGGAGTAGTTGATGCTCCTGATTTCGGACGTGAGTCGCAATATTCGTATTGTTCCTCCTTTTCGAGAACAAGAGGTAGATAAGTTTTTTGCTCTTTTTGAACGTGTTGCCATTAACCTTAAATGGCCGAAAAACATTTTGGCCCATGTTGTTACAATGTGTTCTCGTGAGGGAAGGCTCAAGAAGCTTATTCTTCGTTATCAGTGGAAGAGTCTCTTGATTATGATCAGGTAAAAGCTGCCGTTCTAAAAATCTATGAACTGGTTCCTGAGGCTTATCGCCAAAACTTTGTAGTCATCGGAAAACTGATGATGAAACCTATGTTGAATTTGTTCGTGAGAAGGAATCAATGTTTGATCGGTGGTGTGCTTCGATGAAAGTAAAATCTTATGAGGATCTTCGTGAGCTGATTCTTTTGGAAGAATTTAAAACTGCTTACCCGAACGTGTTGTAACGTATCTAAATGAGCAAAAGTTCTTAAATGTTCTGCTGCTGCTTCCTGGCTGATGAGTATGTTCTTACACATAAGAACGTGTTTCACGCTGTGCAGAAACTTCCATCTGCTAACAATAATCGCCGGCTTTCAAACGCCATTCTGAGCGCACTTTGTCCGTGGATAAAGTGGAGAGTTCTAAGCTGGTGTCCTCACTTATTTGTTTTTATTGTGTAAGAAGCAAGGACACATTATTGCAGAGTGCAATGCACTCAAAAAGAAAAACGTAACCCTAAATCGGTAGGTTTATTGATGACGTCCCTCGGCACTTTCGGAAGGACTGAGTCGTTAGCTTCACAAGCTGATATTTGTAAAGAAAAGGGGTATGTGCCGTTCATAATGGATGGTTTTGTATCTTTGGTTGGTAAAGCAAATCAGCGAAAACCAATCAAGATACTTGTGTGACACAGGAGCTGCTCAGAGTTTTATTTTAGAAGAAATATTACCGCTGTCTGATGAGAGCTCTATTGGTTCGAGTGTCTTGGTACAGGGATTTGAGATGGGCTTTGTGAACGTGCCTTTGCACGAGATTGAAATTGAGTCCTCCCTTGTTACTGGCCGCGTTGTTGTTGGGGTGCGACCGTGTCTTCCTGTTCGAGACGTTACGCTTATTTTGGGGAATGACTTGGCGGGAGGAAAAGTTTTTGCTAGCCCTGAGGTAACCAGTGTTCCTTTTCCCTGCATTACTCCTGATGCATTAGCTTGGAAATATCCCTAGGTATTTCCTTCGTGCGCTGTTACTCGCGCTATGTCACAGAGATTAAAAGAGAAAAGCCATGGGAAGTCAGAAGATGGGTGTAAATTCGATCTGAGTGATACGTTTCTCACGAGTTCAGATCTGGGGAAAGTGAAGTGTTCAAATTATGTTGGTTTGGACATCGCCGTCAAGAAGCTAGACGAACCTTCTTTGGGGCTTGTTAAATTATCTCTGTCACGCGAGCAGCTTATTTTTTGAGCAGAGGAAAGACAAGGAAATGTCGCCTCTTTGAAGCTGTTGTTCCTGTTGAGCAACTTTGAGAGTGTATCGCAAGGATACTTTGTTGAAGATGGTGTGCTGATGAGGAAGTGGAGACCTTCAAATACTGCTGCTGCTGATGATGAATGGCAGAGTGTTAAGCAGGTAGTAGTTCCTTCCTCATATCGTTTTGAAATCCTGAGACTTGCACATGACGGTCCATTTGCCGGTCATTCGGGAGTAAATAAAACGTATGATCGTTTGTTCTTCGACATTTTTTCTGGCCTGGATTAAAAAAATGTAGCAAGTTACTGCCGAAGTTGCCATGTGTGTCAGAAGATTGGAAAACCGAACCAAACCATTCCACCTGCTCCGCTGTATCCAATTCCAGCTATTGGTGAACCATTTATAGAGTGCTGATCGACTGTGTCGGTCCCTTTGCCTCGCATTTAAGTCCGGTAACCAGTATTTACTGACAATAATGTGTGCATCTACACGTTTTCCAGAGGTAATACCTTTACGGAAAATTACTGCTCCAGTAATGGTGAAATCGCTTCTTAAGTTCTTCTCCCTGTTTGGCCTTCCTCATACTATTCAATCAGATCAAGGTACGAATTTTATGTCTCGTGTGTTTAAACAAGTTCTGGATCAGTTGCATATTCAACACTGCACTTCTAGTTATTACCATCTAGAAAGCCAAGGAGCACTCGAACGGTTCCAGCAGACTTTAAAATCAATGCTTCGTGCGTTCTGTCTAGAGTTTCAGAAAGACTGGGATGAGGGAGTGCCTATGGTTATGTTTGCAGTAAGGGAGGTAGTACAGGAGTCTTTGGGCTTCAGTCCTAACGAGCTGGTGTTTGGACACACTGTTCGTGGTCCACTGAAGCTGATCAAAGATCACTGGTCTAATGACTCGAGTCTAAACAATGTCCTTGACTACGTTTCAGAGTTCCGTTTAAAACTGCACCGTGCATGTGAGTTGGCCAAAGACAATTTGAAGATGTCACAACAGCGAATGAAAAAACGTTTCGATCGTAGTGCTAAACTTCGTAGTTTTTCTTCTAGTGATAGGGTGCTAGTGCTGTTACCAGTATCAGGATCTGCACTGCAGGCCCGTTACTTCGGTCCTTATCAGGTAAAAGAGAAGGTAAGTGAACTTAACTACGTAATATCGACATCCGATCGAAAGAGAAAGACTCGCTTGTGTCACATTAATATGCTAAAACCTTATTTTGAGCGAAAGCCAGATCTGTTTGGACAGAAGTCTTTTGCGTTAACGGTTTCACCCACAGATTCTTCGGTGATCAAAGAACAGGCGCTGCTCAGTGCTGATTCACCTGTCTGAAATTTTGACCTGTCCATTATCTTCTAATACTAATAGCACCTGTGTCTCGATCATAATTGAGGATGATATTGACTTTCCCTCTGCTGAGCTGGTGGTGGGAAGGTTGAAAATTCTGAGGTGATCCGAAATCTTGACACGTTTCTTTCCCATCTGACTGCTGCTGAATGCGCTGACGTGACTAATGTCATTCGGACTTATAATAACTTGTTTTCTGACATCCCTTCTCGTACTTCGATGATGGAACATGATATTGATGTTGGCGATTCATTGCCTATTAAACAGCACGCATTTCGAGTAAGTCCTGAAAAACAATTGCAGCTGAAAAAGAGGTGACCTTCATGATAGAAAACGACATAGCCGAGCTTTAGTTCATGGAGCTCACCTTGTTTGCTAGTAAAAAAATCTGACGGCTCATTTCGCTTTTTGCACTGATTTTAGACGCGTTAATGCAGTTACAAAACCAGACAGTTATCCTTTGCCTCGCATGGAAGACTGCGTGGATCGTGGTCGGAAACGCTGTGTTCGTGACTAAGATCGACTTGCTTAAAGGGTATTGGCAGGTGCCTTTGACTGAGCGCGCGCAAAGAGATCTCTGGCGTTCGTAACACCTAACCATTTCCTTAACTATACGGTCATGGCTTTCGGTTTACATTTAAATGCACCGCAACCTTTCAGAGGTTGGTGAACCGTGTCATCAAGGCATGCATAATGTGGAGGCTTATTTGGATGACCTAGTGGTCTATAGCGAGTCTTGGTCAGAACACATACAGCAGCTTGACACGTTGTTTAATCGCTTGTCTCGTGCGAATCTTACGGTCAATCTAGCGAAATGCGAATTTGGTCGCGCCACGGTAACTTATTTAGGAAAGATTGTTGGTGGTGGTCAAGTTCGTCCGGTTGAGTCTAAGGTGGAGGCTATCACTCGTTTTCGGTGCCCAATACACGCCGTGAGCTTCACGATTTTTGGGTATGGTGGGATATCAAAGCCCTCCTGGTTAACTTTCCTATTTTATCTGCCCCTGATTTTTCATCTCAGTTCTTGCTTGCTGTTGATGCAAGTGACACGGTGTGGGGCTGTACTTCTCCAACGAGATCAGGGTGATATTGAGCACCCTGTTTGCTATTTTTCGCGAAAATTTAATAAACATCAGCGACATTATTCCACCATTGAGAAGGAGGCGCTTGCTCTTGTCCTTGCTCTTAAGCATTTTGATGTTTATGTAGGCTCTGTTTTCAGTATCCGTTGATTGTCTACACGGATCATAACCCTTAGTCTTTTTGAATCGAATGAAAATGATAACCAACGTTTGATGCGTTGGAGTTTGTTTCTACAGACGCTCGAATTAGACATTCACACATTCGTGGTAAAGATAATGTTGTTGCTGATGCTTTATCTCGTGTCTAATTGGAATAAATTGTAACTTTTTCCTGTTTTACATAAAACAAAAGGAAAAGGTAAGATCACTTATTTCTACAATTTATTCACTTAAGGGTGATGGTGTTACGTGTATCTGTGACTTTAATATGATTGAGCCCATAGGTGGTGTTGGGAAATTCCGCATCATGAGTGGTGACGTCATTGAGGATTCCGGATATAAAGGGTCAGGCTAAAATGGCTCTCTCTCTTCTCTCTCTCTCTCTCTCTCTCTCTCTCTCTCTCTCTCTCTCTCTCTCTCTCTCTCTCTCTCTCTCTCTCTCTCTCTCTCTCTCTCTTCTACGCTTTGTTCTACGTTTCCCACGGTTCTGGTGGCGTCTCCCTTATTGCCTCTTTTGAGGCTGGTATTTTGTTTTGTTCAACGAATTTCGTTTTTATGTGGTTTCTTTTTGATTATCTTATCAGTAGCGGGTAGTTTATTAGTTAACGTTTTGTTGAGTTAGTAAGAGCTGAGGGAGGGAAGTAGTTGTCGGAAGACTCACCCGTTCTGGTTTTGTTTGTCGGCAGACAGGTAAGAGCTGCAATCCGAGAACAGGGGTAGTCAGGGGCTTGCTTCCTTAGTTTTCCTACCCACGATTTGTTATCCTTCATGTTTCGTTTATAAGTCATGTGAATTGTTTTTTTTATTATTTTGAGAATTATTCAATAAATGGAGGTGTCTTAAATTCATATCGGGTGTTGTGACTTCTTTATATGTTCGGCCTGTATATTTTTCGCTTGTTTTTATTTAAGCGAGCCACAAATCAGTTATGGACCGTAATAATGGGGTTTATGGTTCCTCTGGCTTGCGTTGTTGGGGACACTTAACTTCTAGGGATTATCGTCGAATTGATTACAGAGACCGTCTCTGCATTTAATAAGAAATTGTTCACTCTCGCCATTATACATCCCTGTCATTGTATTCTTCTGCTTTATACTGTACTGTGTTTTGATGCAACCTGTGTTGTTAAAAAAGCTATATAAATTATTATATTTTATAAAAAATAAAAATGATTGATTGAAATTTCAGAATGATCACTTATTCCTAAAAAAACCTGTATTTCCCATTTCCTTTAATTAAACATAATTCTATCCTGCTTTGTGTTAAATCTCCTATTACCACTTGACTACTAGAAAACTCCTAAATTGGTTTTGTTCCCTTCAAACATCAATCATGTCATGTTTTTACACATTTAAGTATTTTCTAGACACATCAGATTTTAAATTTGCCCTCCTGGAAACATCTAATCTTGTGCACATTTACCTTTACATAATGGTTTAATTTTTTTAAAGAGTGTAATTGTGGTGTGCTCTGTTTATGATAAAAGCTCCGTTTATGATAAAAAAAAGTAAGGATCCTCGTGTCCTGTAAGAGTCACATCTCGTGGCGCTTTGCCAGAAAGAAAGTGTCGCAAATAAGAGAAAAAAATGCAGAATTCTGACTTTATATCTCGCAATTCTGAGAAAAAAAAGTGAATTGTGAGATAAAGTATTTTTATTCAGTGGCGGAAACGGGCTTCCATATAAGGCAGAGTGGAAAGGCGAGCTAAAAAAAAAAAAAAAAAAAAAAGCAGCACGTGAGCTTCTGAAAAAAAAAAAAAAAAAAGCACGTGAGCTTCCAATGTGACGTCACAACGCAGCGGCTATATGTGGCAAGGTGGGTGACAATGTAACCTTATTGGTTAATTGGCGTGTGATTGTCACCCACAATAGCCAATGAGATTGTGCCCTTATAGTATTTAAGGCTGGAGTCGTGTCACCTGGTGTGCGTCACCGCTGGGACTGTTGTTGATGGAGTGCGCATGTGCAGAGGGTGCGTGGTCTCTGTGGTATGTAGCAGTTAATGGAGGAGTGGGTATGAGGATTAAAAGTAGATCTTTTCTTCCCCTAGTGCGCAAAGTGGCTGGTTGATACTTTGTTCTGGTTACAGGCTGTCCACCTTATGTCAGGTATGTGCGTGTTCTTTTATGCGTAGTTCATGGAGCGGTGACGTTAACTGGTGTCTATTTTATTTAGCTGTGGATTCTTTCGTGTCTGATTTTCCTGCATAATATTTTGTGAGTTGTGAGCAGCGGTAAAACTTGTGCTTATAATAATCCGCTTTTTGGTAAGTGTGATCTTTGTTTTATCCTTTATATGGGAAATTTATATTTTAATAATCACACTCTTTATTTTCAGTACGGTGACGTCTTTCCGATGCCGCGCGTCTAGTTACGAGAATGCGGAAGCGTTTACACGGCGTTTAAAAGGACGGCGCTGCTGTTTTTCTCCTTTCTCTTTGGGATTTTCTTTTCGTTTTCTTTATTTTCCATTTTGTGGTATGTCCACTGTTGTTAATTTTGGTTTGCATCTGTTTCATCATTTAAAAACTGATTGAGACTGGGTTGTTGCACCGGTGACTTTTGCCGGTGCTGTGAAAAGTGTCCTGACGCAACTCTGACTTTTGATAACCTGATTCCTGACACTATCGCTCCAGTGAGCCATTGAACTGTTCCATCCAGTATTTGGGTCCTTTTTGTTTGTTTTGAATATTTTTGTTTGTTTAATTTGATGGAAATGTCTTCACTGTATTACCACATGTAATATTACTTTTCTCTTGTTTTGGCTTGCTTTAGGCACTGTCGGTCCCTGAAACTGGGAGGCTAGCTAGCGTCGAGTATTGGTGGTGGTATAATCGCGTGGAGTGCAGTGCTGCTTGGATTCACCTTTCACAGAGTGTGTGTGTCTGCGTGTGTGTGGGATGCACGAGTGCACCATTAGGATCCTCACTTCGCCTAGCCTGCCCTTGCCGTGGGAAAACCTGTGCTGTATCTTTTTCTTTTGTTTCTGAGTATTCTAAATGTCTTTATTTGTAGGAAACAGAGCTCCCTTTTTTTGGTGACAATGTGATATTGGCCTTGAGACTTAATTATTTATTGTGAATATCTAAAATAAAGTTTTGTACATTGTTCCCACGTCTCTCCGAGTTATTCCGGCCTACTGAATCTGTGCTTCCTAATTTTTATTTCCCGGTTTCTTTTACGGGGTGGCGTAGTCGGTTCCTTTAAATATAACAACTTTTCTTCCACTCAGTATTGCCACATTTTCTGGCGTAGTCGGCAGGATTAGGCTTTTCCTTCTTGGAGAGACGTTAGTACATGTGCTTATATATTTGGGTTGCTCTGTGTATTGTTCTCTTTCTTGTTGATTTTTTTTATTTTTATTTTTGTAGGATCAAATTTGTGGTGAAACATTTGGTGCAAGGAGAGAAACAGCAGCGTCGCCCAGTGTGTCTTTCTCTTGTGGTAAGTGAGGTCGGTGGTTAAGTATGGAGGAAGAATTGCGAGAATTAAGGGAGATGGTGACTCAGTTGAGAGCAGATAACGAACGGTTACGGCAAGAGCAATCCTCTGCTCATTCGGCTCTTAGTGGGCCATCCTCGGTAGATCCTGGGCCTCCTCCTTCCACTTCACGGTCAAGTAATGAGTGTACCGCTCTGCCAGAGAGATACGTTTTTGTACCCCGAGACCGAAAGTGCCCAAAATTTAGTGGCAGGTCCAGCCTTAGTATTGAGGAGTGGATTGAGGAAGCCCAGGCTTGTATGCAGGCACGTTATATGTCTGCATCTGATAAAGCATTCTTCCTCTTTGACCATTTGGGAGGGAGAAGCAAGGGAAGAGATACGTTACCGTCCGGATGATGAGCGTAATGATCCAGAGAAAATTATTTCCGTATTAAAGGAGTTGTATGGCTGCTCACAATCATATGTTTCTTTGCAGGAGGCTTTCTTCTCTAGGAGGCAGCAAGAAGGGGAGTCTTTGTTGGAGTTCTCCTTGCTTTGATTGGCCTCCTGGAGCAAGTGAAGCAAAAGTCACCTTATACAATGCCAAATTTTCAAGTTTTATTGCGCGACCAGTTTATCGAGCACGTTAATGACAATGCTTTACGTCGTGAGCTTAAACAATTGGTACGAGGTCAACCCACTCTGACCCTCTTAGATGTACGTGCCGAAGCACTCCGATGGGAACGGGAGGTATGCCAGGTAGCTCAAGGGGTCGTAGTCATTCGCTTCCCTCTGCATATGGCATTCAATATGGGGTGCGGGTGAGCCTCGTGAGAACCCTGGGAAGTCTTCTCATGGGTCTGAGTTGGGAGAGGTTAAAGAAATGTTGCGATTGCAGCAGGAACAAATAAGTATGTTAACACAAAGTATTGCCCGTTTACAGGCCCCTCAGCCCCATAGTCGATCTCTTCAGCCACATAATCGTTCCCCTCAGCCTCATGGCCAATCCCCTCGTCGGAACCAGATTGTGTGTCGACGATGTCAGAAACCGGTCATTTTGCTAGGGAGTGCGATGGAGAGCGCGCACCACTGTTACTCGTCGATCGCGTCATCTCAAAATGGTGGACAGTCTGATTTGCCTGCGCTCGGGAAACTAGTACCCACGCGTTGCGGAGTCAAGGCGCGGTTGGGGAAGAAAATGGCTCAAGTACTACTCTAGCTCATTTAATGTCTTCATGCCCACATCTTCTGGTTCGTATCGGTGGTATTCAAGTGCCCTGTTTGGTTGACACTGGGTCTATGGTGTCCACCATCACCGAAAGCTGCTTCCAAACCTATTTTCAGACTTGGGGCGTAGATCGTTTAAAATCGTGCCACTGGCTTCAACTTCGTGCCGCTAACGGTTTGTCGATCCCTTATATCGGCTATATGGAACTAGATATTGAGATGTGTAATCGATTGATTTCTAAGTGTGGGGTTTTGGTGGTCAAAGATCCTCCTGGGGGCATCTGTTCTCAAATTCCCGGAGTATTGGGAATGAATGTTCTCAGTCGATGCTACCAGGAGCTCTTTGGACAGTATGGCCCTGGCTTGTTTGATTCTCCCTCCTCTTTGGAGGCCCCAAAATTCGTATTACAGGCATTACAGTACTGCCATTTAACGGAGGACCGGTCTTCAGTGGTGCGTACTGGTAAGGCTAAGTTGCGGGGTCATAAGCGGTGTCGTATTCCGGGTGGCATGCTAAAGCTTGTACCAGCCACATGCTCTGAACAATATGCGGAAGGAACTGTGCTGTTCGAGCCTCCTGTGTCCGGGTTGCCAGCTGGATTGTTGGCCTCACCAGCACTGGTTAAAGTAGTCCGTGGTACAGTTTATTTGCCCATGGTTAATGTGGGAACCGCAGACGTAATGTTGTATGCTGGCACAATCTTGGGAACACTCAATAGTGTTCAGGTGGTAAGTTTGCCAGCAGGGATAACTGAGGTAGAGCCAGTGAAGGCTTTAGTGCGTTCTCAGGTTGCGGAGACGGTTATTCCAATTCAAGAACAGATCGAAGCTGTTAATTTATCTGTCCTGTCCGAGGGAGAGCAGGGTGAGGTTAGGGCTCTGTTGAAGCGATACCAATCTGTATTCTCAGCTCATGATGGCGATTTGGGTTGTACAGGTTTGATTTCACATGAGATACCAGTGCTGGATTCAGTGCCCGTTCGTCAGAGGTACAGGCGGATTCCGCCATCAGAATATGACGTTGTCAAGTCCCACATTAACCAGCTCTTGGAGACCAAGGTAATCAGGGAAAGTTGCAGCCCTTACGCATCGCCCATAGTGCTGGTCAGGAAAAAGGACGGTAGTCTCCGCATGTGCGTTGACTACCACAATTAAACGCAAAGACAAGAAAGGATGCTTTTCCCCTCCCTCGCATTGAAGAGTCCCTCGACTTCTTGACGGGGGCCGGTTGGTTTTCCACTATGGATTTGGCTAGTGGTTACAACCAGGTCCCCGTCCTCGAAAGGGATAAACCCAAGACAGCGTTCTGTACCCCATTTGGCCTATTCGAATTCAACCGTATGCCCTTCGGGCTGTGCAACGCTCCAAGCACCTTTCAGCGTTTGATGGAACGGATGTTCGGGGATCAACAGGGTAGTTCGCTACTGTTGTACCTGGATGATATTGTGGTGTTCTCCACCTCCGCTTCGCAGCATCTGGAGCGCTTGGAGGTTGTGTTGGGTCGCTTGGAGCGTGAGGGCTTGAAGGCCAAATTGGCGAAGTGCGCCTTCTTTCAGAAGGAGGTGAAATATCTGGGTCATGTGATCTCTGCTCAAGGTGTTTCCACTGACCCCAGCAAGATTGAGGCGGTCTCGCAGTGGCGGTGTCCCACCAGTGCGTCTGAACTACGCTCGTTCCTGGGGTTTGCCAGCTATTATCGCCGTTTCGTGCAGGGCTTTGCGAAGTTGGCAGCCCCCTTGCACCAGGTTGTAGCTGAGTGTGCTGCTGGCAGGCCCCGGGTGCGAGCAGGTAAGAGCTTTTCTGACGCTTGGTCGGAGCAGTGCCAACGCAGCTTTGAGGAGTTGAAGGTTAGGCTTACAACTGCTCCAGTGTTGGCATACGCTGACTTCTCCCTGCCGTTTATTTTAGAGGTAGATGCCAGTTATGGTGGCTTGGGGGCAGTCCTCTCCCAGGAGCAGGAAGGAGAGTTCGACCATTGCGTATGCCAGCCGCAGTCTTAGGCCCACTGAGCGCAACATGGTTAACTACAGCTCTATGAAGCTGGAGTTCCTGGCGCTCAAGTGGGCCATGGCTGAAAAGTTTCGCGAATATCTGTTGGGGCATAAGTGTATCGTCTATACTGACAATAATCCTCTTAGCCATTTGTTAACCGCGAAGCTTGCTGCGACGGAACAGCGCTGGGCTGCCCAGCTTGCTGCATTTGATTTTACGATCAAGTATCGGTCAGGTAGGAGTAATAGAAATGCTGATGCCCTGTCGAGGCAGGACCCTCTGGCCAGTGTACGGTGAGTGCAGTGTTGCCAGGAACTGAAGTGCCAGCTATGGTTAAGCAGGTTTTTGCAGCAGAGCTGCGTCCACCGGCAACTCAAGCAGTAGTCTCTGTTTTGCCTAGTTTTGAGGGTGATATGGGTGTCTGTCAGCAGGCTGACCCGGTAATTGGTCAGGTATTGCGGTTTTGGAGACAAGGGGCCCCCCCCTCCCCAGAGGAGCGTAGACAGCTGCCCAAAGCAGCTCTGCTGCTACTCCGCCAATGGGATCGGCTGGTGGATAAGGAGGGAGTGTTGCATCGTCGTGTTTTTCGCCCCGATGGAGGTGAGGAGAGGTTCCAGTTGATTCTTCCAGTTGCTCTGTGGGCTGAGGTCTTGGCCCAGGTTCACCAAGGGCATGGACACCAGGGCATTGACCGCACCACTGAGCTGGTACGACAACGCTGTTATTGGCCAGGCCTTGCAGCTGATGTGGCCCAGTGGTGCCGTGAGTGTGAGAGATGCCAGGCTGCCAAAGATGTACAGCCAGTGGCTCATAGTTTTATGGGCCATCTGTTGGCAGAAAGGCCAAATGAGATTTTGGCCATTGACTTCACCTTGCTTGAGCCATCACGTTCAGGAGTGGAGAACGTATTGGTAATGACTGACGTCTTCACCAAATTTACACAGGCGATCCCCACTCGCAATCAGCGGGCAGAAACTGTAGCTCAGGTGCTTGTGTCTGAGTGGTTTTGCAAGTTTGGTGTTCCTGCTCGCATCCACTCAGACCAAGGCCGTTGTTTTGAGTCATCCCTCATCCAGCAGCTTTGTAGCTTGTATCAGGTGGAGAAGTCTCGCACTACCCCATGGCACCCTGCAGGTAATGGGCAGTGCGAGCGTTTCAATAGAACGCTACAAAATCTTTTGCGTACTCTTCCCAGCTCACGGAAGGATGACTGGGTCTCTGCTTTGCCTCAGTTACTCTTTTGTTATAACACTACTCCCCATCAAGTGACTGGGGAGTCCCCCTACTTCTTGATGTTTGGACAGGAACCACGATTACCTGTGGATTTCCTGTTGGGTCGTGATCAGGAGAGGGGTTCTGGTAGTGTTAATAGTTGGGTATTGGAACATCAGACAAAACTGCAGGTGGCCTTTGAGGGGGCCCGGGAACAGCTGCGTATGGCAGCAGAACGCCGTAAGGTGAGGTATGACTCATGTCCGGGATATACCCCTGGGCGAAGGCCAGTTGGTCTACCTGCGCAACTATGGGCTAAAGGGTCGTAATAAGATTCACGACCACTGGAGTTCTGTGGTGTATCAGGTAGTAAAGGCGCCTGGAACAGGAGGTTCGGTTTACACCATCGCACCGGTTAATGATGCAAGTAGGGTGAGGCGTGTTCATCGTTCACTGTTGAAAGCCAGAGTAGGGAGGAATCCCTTAGTACTTCCCTCAGAGGATACGGTGTTAGTCTCAGAGGAGCCACTTCCAGAAGAGCCTCCCTCGATGGAGGAAGTTGACTTGGTCAGGGTGGTACCAGAGACTCCGGCTGCTCCCACTGGGTTAGCAAGTCGGGACACGGTGGTGGTAAATTCCAATTCACTAGAGCCTGTGGTGGATTCAGGGGCTGGGATGCCTGTGGCTCCTGGACCATCAAGGCAGGACACCGTTAGTCAATTACTTTTGACTGATTCTGGTCTTTTAGGTCACCTGTACAGTGATGGGGCAGTGAGACGGTTCAGACGGACCACTGCAGGTCATCATTCTAATCGTAATCATCTTCCTAGGGCCGTGGGGAGGGTAGCAAGTGTTGAGACTGAGGCCTCAACCAGCTCTATATCTGCATTGTTCAGGCCTTGGGATTAGGTCAGTTAGACTAATCGCCGGGCGACGATTCAAGAGCTGGGGTAGATTGTGGCAAGGTGGGTGACAATGTAACCTTATTGGTTAATTGGCGTGTGATTGTCACCCACAATAGCCAATGAGATTGTGCCCTTATAGTATTTAAGGCTGGAGTCGTGTCACCTGGTGTGCGCCACCGCTGGGACTGTTGTTGATGGTATGTGGTATGTAGCAGTTAATGGAGGAGTGGGTATGAGGATTAAAGTAGATCTTTTCTTCCCTAGTGCGCAAAGTGGCTGGTTGATACTTTGTTCTGGTTACAGGCTGTCCACCTTATGTCAGGTATGTGCGTGTTCTTTATGCGTAGTTCATGGAGCGTGACGTTAACTGGTGTCTATTTTATTTAGCTGTGGATTCTTTCGTGTCTGATTTTCCTGCATAATATTTTGTGAGTTGTGAGCAGCGGTAAAACTTGTGCTTATAATAATCCGCTTTTTGGTAAGTGTGATCTTTGTTTTATCCTTTATATGGGAAATTTATATTTTAATAATCACACTCTTTATTTTCAGTATGGTGACGTCTTTCCGATGCCGCGCGTCTAGTTACTGAGAATGCGAAGTGTTTACACGGCGTTTAAAAGGACGCGGCGCTGCTGTTTTTCTCCTTTCTCTTTGGGATTTTCTTTTCGTTTTCTTTATTTTCCATTTTGTGGTATGTCCACTGTTGTTAATTTTGGTTTGCATCTGTTTCATCATTTAAAAACTGATTGAGACTGGGTTGTTGCACCAGTGACTTTTGCCGGTGCTGTGAAAAGTGTCCTGACGCAACTCTGACTTTTGATAACCTGATTCCTGACACTATCGCTCCAGTGAGCCATTGAACTGTTCCATCCAGTATTTGGGTCCTTTTTGTTTGTTTTGAATATTTTTGTTTGTTTAATTTGATGGAAATGTCTTCACTGTATTACCACATGTAATATTACTTTTCTCTTGTTTTGGCTTGCTTTAGGCACTGTCGGTCCCTGAAACTGGGAGGCTAGCTAGCGTCGAGTATTGGTGGTGGTATAATCGCGTGGAGTGCAGTGCTGCTTGGATTCACCTTTCACAGAGTGTGTGTGTCATGTGTGTGTGGGATGCACGAGTGCACCATTAGGATCCTCACTTCGCCTAGCCTGCCCTTGCCGTGGGAAAACCTGTGCTGTATCTTTTTTCTTTTGTTTCTGAGTATTCTAAATGTCTTTTATTTGTAGGAAACAGAGCTCCCTTTTTTGGTGACAATGTGATATTGGCCTTGAGACTTAATTATTTATTGTGAATATCTAAAATAAAGTTTTGTACATTGTTCCCACGTCTCTCCGAGTTATTCCGGCCTACGAATCTGTGCTTCCTAATTTTTATTTCCCGGTTTCTTTTACGGGGTAGGCGTAGTCAGTTCCTTTAAATATAACAACTTTTCTTCCACTCAGTATTGCCACATATAGAAGACCCCGCTCGCGCTTCTAACGGCAGACGCGTATCTAGTTGAGTGAGCGGTTAGAAGCAGCGACTGATTCCACTCACTTAAACTATTCAGATTTACGATTTACAGACAGTCTTTTCAGAATATTCACACTGTTCACAAATGTCTACAACTGAGGGCAAGCCTCTCGCTCGAGCCGCCTGGGCTTCGAAACCTTCGAGTTTCAAAAGTGTCGATTCAAACGATTCGATGGAGAACAGCCCAGCAGCTGAGATGGACATCAACAGCAGTAAGTAGTGTTATTTTACTTTCTCGGTCTGAGCTCAGTCTTTGGCTCAGTTTTTGACTTTGCTTTCCAGCAAAATATGAACTTGTATGCTCGCTCGTCCAGAGGAGCCAAACAGCTCAGAGAGATATTTTTGTCATACTATGGGCTATCTATAACAGTTTAATAACGAAACCCCAGAATTCATAGAGCCAATAAATATTACAAAACAATAGGGTAAACAGAGCAAACTGAACAGAAACTTTTTGTTAGCAATGCAAATTTATTCATAAAATAGTTTAGCAGGTGGAAAGCTACATGACATTTCTTACTAGTTCTTGAAGCAGTTAAACTTAAAAGATTCGCTGTTAGTAGACTCTGAACACAACTAAGACGTCACGATAAGAGGTAAAACCGGCCTTTACCTTAACTGCAGATTTTTCTATATCTCATTATTAGAGCTGTACTATTTTCAGCTTGAATCAGTTCACTGTCAGAAATGTGTCAAAGTAATCTGTTTCTGATCTGTGGTTAGAGATGTTTGTTTCTAATATTTTTCTGTTTTCTCTTCTTCATTCCAGGCACAGCTATCAAAGGGAAGGGGAAAGCGAGAGTCGTCTTCAGGAAGCTGTGCAAAGCTGTGAAGCGGCGGTTCTTCCGCGGGCCGGACCGAGTGGAGAGTCTCTCAGCTCAGACGGACGCTCATCTGGACGATCATGAGGGGACGCCTGTCCCAGGTCCGTCAGCTGCCGTGGATCCTGCTGTTCCTGAGCTGCTGTGTCTGCCGGGGCAGGTGTGCGCCGATCTGGAGCTGCCGCTGTATGTGCCGTGTTCCTCCAGGATCATCGAGGAAACGCCTGTTCCAGATTCATCTGCTCTGAATCCGAGTCACAGTGAGCCATTGTTACTTTACTTATTGTTATTTCTGTCTGTCAATAATTAATTGGCAGCATCTGTTTTCACTAAGTGTAAATAGCAATAGAGGTTATTTTGCAGTGAAAATAGCATATTTTCTTAGCTATTGATTCAGTTTAAACTAAGAGCAAATAGCAATGGATTCTATTGACACCATTTTCTGTTATTTATACAACTTATTGCAAAAAGTGCCAATTATCTGCATCTCCGTACTGTAGTACATTATAAAACAGTATGCAATAGTAATGTATTAAATGTACACGGTAGACTTAATAAGACTTAATAATTTGACAATGACATTTGTTGTGCTGTTTCCATGTTTAATTAGTAGTTCACAGTAATCTGTGGTCAGGGATGTTTCTAATGGTTTGCTCTTCATGTGTTTCAGAAAAAGCTAAGAAAGGAAGGAAGAGAAAAGCTGTCCGTGCCTTCTTCCGGAGAGCATGTAAGGCTGTGAAGCAGCTCTTCCCCTGCTGTGACCAGGACAGAGTCCAGCCTCCTAAAGCAGAGCCGCATCTCGAGCAATCCCAGCTCGTTCTGCCGGAGGAGCAGGACCAGGTCTCTGCAGACCTCCAGTCCTCTCCTGAGGAGGAAGAAGATGTCCCCGAGATTGAGGCCCATGATGCAGTTCTGCTCTCTCCAGTGTCTGGTTCGGGTCCGTTCAGTGTCACCGTCGATCAAGTCAGAAAAGACACCGGACACAGTGTCTCCTGATCCAGAAATCGATTTGCCCCAAGGTGAGCCATTACGCTTGGCAACATGTCATTTCTGCTCTGTCTTATTTTCTCTTTATTGATGCTATAGACTTTTCCAAATTTACTAGCCACTCAACATTTTCACTGGCCATCATTTTGTTGTTGGGAAATTACATCAACTTTTAACTTCAACTCTGCTGTTGACAATCAAAGGAACTTACAGTCCATCTTCTGTTTCTGTGTGCTTTTCAGGATCCACTGTGTCTTTGTTTGAAGTGGGACATTTGATCGCTTCCGGGAACTTGGCAAGGTCTATGAGGGAACACATTTATTCAGCGACAAAGTGAAGGTCGCTCTGAAGTGTATTCCCAAGCGCAAAGCGGACCGCTATCTTGACATTGTAAGTTGGCTAAACCTGCAGAATAAGTGTGTTTTATAACCTGTAGCTGACATGCAGCTGGAACAGAAGACGGCAAACTAACAGATCTTGTGTTTGTCTCTCCTCAGCCTGGTCACTCCAAACCGGTGCTTGCTGAAGTGGCTCTGATGCTCCGGCTGGGAGAAGCTCCCTTGTGCCCCAACATCATTCGGCTACACCAGTGGGTGGAGAATGAGAGCAGCTTCACTCTCATTATGGATTACCCTGAACCCTGCAGGACCTTGGAGGATTACATCTTGTTCAACGGCCCCATCAGTGAAGCACAAGCACGCTTGTTCATGTATCAAGTGCTTGATGCCACAAACACTGCCATAAGCATGGAGTTTATCACGGTGATATCCGCTCAAGGAACATCCTGGTAACTCTCCACAGTCTGGAGCTCAATCTCATTGACTTCCGCTGCGCTCGCCTGATCCGCAGCGAGGATTTAACAGCAGCGAATACCAAGGTGAGTCCTGCTGATGATCACGTGACGTTGTGTTGTTGATGGTGAAGCGCACAGAAGCACTGAAACCGTGTCTTTTTTTTTTTTTTAACAGGATCAGAGGCATACACCCTCCTGAGGTCCTCATGCACTCTGTTTTCCACGCCGCAGAAGCAGACGTCTGGGCACTGGCAGTTCTGCTCTTTGAGATCATGCACAGATATCTGCCATTTGAAAGCTTTGATGCCATTCAGCATGGCTACCTCAAGATGGATCCCACCTTATCCACTGGTAAGCACTCAGTATAAATAACCCTCTGGTTATTTGAGTTAATTTCCTGCGTTTATATGTTATTTTGATATTAATTAGGTATTTTCTAGATAATAATTATATGTTTGTGATGTTTTGAAATGCTTCTTTGCACTCTTTAAGTTATTTATCCGATGGAGACTTTTATTTTGAAAGACGGCTTGCCGAAAAAGGCGCTGCGCCCGCTGAAACACGGAAACAGAGACCGCGGAGATCGCAGAGAAGGAGAGCACGCGTACAGAAACGGAGACGGAACAAAGTTAACATAAATAATTAAGGACACTTTAAAAAGGAAAAAAGGAAATTAGCATCGTTTTGTTTTATTTTAACTTTGATATTTTAACACCTGGTTGAAAGGGAGAACAAGGTAGAGCATTTCACTAATATATACGTAAATTACATGTCGTATTGTGTTTTATGTGTTTGCTTTATTAAATTTGAGCAGCTTTACGTAGTTTAAGTTAATTGTTAGTATTAATAGTAAAGTTTTGAGTAATTACTTTGTTTCATTTATATGAATGTGAATTCATTGTAGATTCTATATTGTTTATTTTTCTACTTTAGCTCTTACGGTGTTGTGACAATAAAAACACAAAAGGAAGGCAACACAACATCAGTGATTGAGTCAAATCCTTTACTTATCAACCGGGCTGTTACAGTAAGAGCTTCCCTTTACTCTGAAGAGTAAGTGCTTTACGTAGAAGATCTACTGCTTCACCTCAGGAGTCTTACCTCACAACGGAAAGCTGTCTAATGATAACCAAAGGAGTTGATGTGAGTCTGTGATTGTCCTGTAAAAATAAAAATAAAAAAAATGGATGTTTCTGAAAATAAAGATCCAGACCAGCAGGTTGAAAACCCTCATAATGGAACAGAAAAAGAGGAGCTTCACCGTTCTGATCGACAACGGAACCCTACAGAGAAGATGCGTGCGTATAAAAGAGAGGAGGCCCTGAAAAGGGAAAAAGGATTGAATCAGTTGTACGAACAATGGAAAGACCTGGCTCGCAGCACAAGGGAACAGCTAAAGACAGATGTTCATGAAAGCCAGCTCATAGCGCTTTATTAATACACTAGAGAAAGGAAGAGATGATGTTATGCAGGTCTACCTAGAAATTAGAGACTACATCGCTCCATCCAGTGACACTAGACGTAGAATCGATACTTGTGAAGCTGTAACAAAAGATATTTCGAAGATCATTTTTGACAGAATGGCGTGCCTTGAGGACTTTGACCGAGAAAATGTGAAACACAGTCTTCGTGAGTTACTGCAGCGTGATTATGCACGTTCTGTCTACGGATCCACAGTCTCACGCCCCACATCATCAAAGTCTACAGTTATGTCCATAGCAGCTAAGCGGGCAGAAGCAGCAGCTGAATTAGCAGTCAAAGAAGCAGAATACTCAATGATACAAGAGATCGAGGCTCAGAAGTGTGAACTGGAAAAACTAAAGGGAGAGAAGGATCTAAAAGCAGCTAGAGCCAGACTGCAGGCCTATGATCAAGAAATGGCGCTGGAAAACGTCATTCATTCTTCAGACTTAAATAGGAAGGAACAGCGGGATGTAAGTGTAGTGCCACATCAGCATGTGACTCCATCTCCTCTCCAAAATTCCACCAACATTGCAGCAACATCCTCACCTCCAAAATCTGATATATCATATCTCGCTCAAGCTGTTCAAGATAGCATAGCTCTGAACAGGCTGCCTACTGCAGAACCATCTGTGTTCAGTGGTAGATCCTCTCCAGTTCATTGAGTGGAAAGCTGCATTTGTGTCGCTCATTGATGGAAAGGCCATTTCTTCTACTGACAAACTGCACTATTTAAAAAGGTATGTTGATGGACCTGCTCGTAAATGTCTGGGTGGTATCTTTTACAGAAATGATAATGAGGCTTATAATGATGCATGGAACAAGCTGAACCAACGGTATGGGCAGTCATTTGTCATACAGAAGGCATTCAGGGAAAAGCTAGCCAAATGGCCTAGGATTCAGCCTAGGGATGCTGAAGGTTTCAGAGATTTCTCTGACTTCTTGAATGCATGTCAGCAAGCTATGCCTCATGTCAAAGGGCTTGAAATACTAAATGACTGTGATGAAAATCAGAAACTTGTACACAAATTACCAGACTGGGCAGCAGCACGTTGGAACCGTCGGGTAACAGAGACACTGATTGAGACTCACGACTTTCCAAAGTTTATCGATTTTGTGACCTTCATGTCAATGGAAGCAGAGATTAATTGTAATCCTGTCACCTCCTTCAGCGCTCTTCGTGCCTCTGAACCAACTTTGGAAAAACGGAACCTTACGGACAGTAAAAGAAACAGGGCTAATGTCTTTCATACTCAAACAGCCATGGAAGATAAACAAAATGATGAAAATGAACAAAGGCCCACTAAAGGAAATTACAAAAGGTGTTTCTTTTGCAAAGACAGTAAGCATAACATTCATAGCTGTCCTAAATTTCTGTCAAAATCATTAGAAGATAGACGAAATTATGTGAAGGAGAACAAACTCTGCTATGGTTGCATGAAACCAGGCCACAGCGCAAAAGACTGCCGCCACCGTCTATCCTGTGACATCTGTAGACGAGACATCCAATGTGTCTACATGATGAAAATTATGGAAAGAAAGTCACACTGCACCAATCTCAAACCAAGGTGACACTGAGACGGCAACTGCTACTTCTCACAAAGTAGAGAATGATGAGCCATCCACAAACACTTCCATGATCGTGCCAGTGTGGGTATCAACGGAGAGGAATCCAGGCTGTGAAAGGCTTGTTTATGCTCTGCTTGACACCCAGAGTGATACTGTGTTTGTTGACCGAGAGCTGAGCAACAAGTTACAAGCTGACTCCTGTCCTGTGAGACTGAAGTTGACAACCATGACCGCAAAGGATGTTATCATGCCAAGTCAAAAGGTATCAGGTCTCAAAGTAAGAGGCTACAGCTCTTCTGTTATCCTCAACCTGCCCCTGCTTACACTAAAGACTCCATTCCAGTGAACCATACTCACATCCCTACTTGTGACACAGCACGACATTGGAAGCATCTCTCTTCACTGGTTGACAAAATTCCACCTCTGCAGGATTGTGAGGTTGGTCTCCTCATAGGCTACAGCTGTCCAAAGGCTTTAGCACCAAAACAGGTAATTCTAGGAGGAGACGATGAACCTTACGCAGTCTATACAGACCTAGGATGGAGCATTGTTGGTCGACTGTCTTCACACCATGAATCACAAAGCTTCAACACCATTTGTCACAGAGTCAGCACTAAAGAGCTCCCTCCAGTGACCCCAGCAGATGTAATAAAAGTATTGGAGTCTGATTTCAAAGATGCTGGCAAAGATGATAAAACTGTTTCACAGGATGACATCCTCTTCTTGACCAAACTGCAACAAGGCATAAGGAAGAATGAAGACGGGCATTACGAGATGCCTCTGCCCTCAAAAAAGGAGACCCTATTTACTTAACAAGCAGCTAGCCATCGTAAGACTCAATCATCTTAAAAGGAAATTGCTAAAAGATGAAAAATACATGGAACACTATGTGAAGTTTATGGAAGAAGTCATGGAAAGGGGTGATGCAGAAGAAGTGCACAATGAAGGAAAGGATGGTGAGAATTGGTATGTCCTCATCATGGGGTGTTTCACCTAAGAAGCCAGACAAGCTCCGTGTTGTCTTCGACTGCTCCGCCAAGTACCAGGGAACCAGTCTCAATGACCACTTACTCCAAGGCCCAGATTTAATGAATAATCTGACTGGTGTTCTCGTACGATTCAGAAAACATCCCGTGGCCCTTATGTGCGACGTTGAACGGATGTTTCACCAATTTCATGTAGAAGAAGCGGATCGAAACTACCTCCGATTTCTCTGGTGGAAAAATGGTGACTTGGCTTCACAGCCACAAGAATATCGAATGAAGGTCCATCTTTCGGTGCAACCTCATCACCTGGATGCGCCAACTATGGTCTGAAACATTTGGCTAAAGAGAATGAGTGTATGTATCCTCTTGGCTCAAAATTCATCACAACAGACTTTTATGTAGATGACGGTGTCATCAGTGTAGCCAACACAGAAGAAGCTATCCAGGTAGCAAGAGAAGCTCGTCAACTGTGTGCCTTAGGTGGTCTTAGACTTCACAAATTCATTTCAAATGACAAAGTTGTACTGAATAGCATTCCAACTTCGGAACGAGCAACTGGAGTAAAGACGCTTGAACTCAACTTTGATGACATGCCTTTAGAGAGAGCTTTAGGGATCCACTGGCATGTTGATTCTGACAACTTCAGATTCTCTGTTGACCTCAAAGACCAGCCAGCAACACGTCGTGGCATACTATCCACAGTTGCGTCTCTGTATGATCCCCTAGGCTTTATTGCTCCTTTCCTGCTCAGTGGAAAATTGGTGCTTCAGGAAATGTGCAGAAACGGAACTGGTTGGGATGACCCCCTTCCTAAAGAATTGCAGTCAAGTTGGGAGCATTGGAAAGCTGATCTCGTGAACTTGGAAAAAATCTGCATATCCCGCTGCTATGTGCCTGCAAACTTTGGAAAGGTTGTCAAAAGGGAGCTGCATCACTTCTCTGATGCGAGCAACAGCGGATATGGCCAGTGTACCTATTTGAGATCAATAAGTGAAGAAGGAAACATACATTGTGCCCTGGTCATTGGTAAATCCAGAGTTGCTCCCATCAAGGTCCAGACTATTCCGAGGCTTGAACTGACAGCTGCTGTCATCTCAGTTGCCATGAGCAATATGCTTAAACAGGAGCTGGATTATGCGGACATAGAAGAGCACTTCTGGACTGACTCTCAAGTGGTGTTGGGATACATTAACAACGAAGCACGTCGCTTTCACACATTTGTAGCGAACAGAGTGCAGAAGATACATCTCAGCACTACTCCTCAACAGTGGAAATATGTTCCCACTAATGAAAACCCTGCTGACCATGCATCAAGAGGTTTAAACACTAATGAGATTCTAACATCCAATTGGTTGACAGGGCCAGATTTCCTGTGGAAGAAGGATAAACCTCCTGTGGCAAATATTGACATAGCACTAACGATTGAGATCCTGAAGTCAGACAGGCTCAGACACTGAGTTCACATACAACAGAAGTCTGTCTCTCAGATCGCTTGTCAAAGCTGTCTTCATGGTCTGGAGTTGTCCAAGCTGTGGCTCGCCTCATTCGCAGAGCAAAAGGAGACAAATCCAACAGTTACAGTACTGTAGCTGAACGAGAAGATGCAAAATGCTTAATTGTTAAAGATTTACAAAGAAACAACTTTCCAGAGGAAATCAAATTACTGAGAAAGGGGGCTCAGCTGTCACCTAGCAGCAGGTTGTACCGTCTTGATGCCTTCCTAGATCAAGAAGGAGTACTCAAGGTGGGAGGAAGGCTCTGCGATGCGTCTTTACCTAGCTTAATCAAACACCCAGTGATCATTCCTAAAGATCACCACATAACAAAGATGATCATCTCTCACTGTCATGAGAATGTCAAGCACCAAGGAAAGGGTCTCACAGTTAATGAGATCAGATCACAAGGATACTGGATTCCAGGAATGAACAGAGCAGTAGCATCCCATGTGCATCACTGTGTGACATGTAGGAAGCTCAGAAGACCAACCGAAGAACAAAGAATGGCCAATCTCCCACCAGAGCGTACAAATCCATCCCCACCATTCACATATTGTGGTATGGACTGCTTTGGACCCTTTATCACTAAACAGGGTCGAAGGGAGAATAAAAGATACGGCCTCATCTTCACATGTTTCAGCTCTAGAGCTATTCATATCGAAATGCTGGACAATATGTCTACCGATGCTTTCATCAATGGTTTGCGCTGTTTTATTGCATTGCGTGGAGCAGTGCGCCAAATTAAATGTGACCAAGGCACCAACTTTGTAGGAGCCAAGAATGAGCTGAAAAATGCTCTTAAGGAGGTTGATGCAGATCGACTGACTGTGTTCTTAGCTGAGAAGCAGTGCGACTTTGTCCTAAATGCACCCCATGCAAGTCATACTGGTGGGGTATGGGAGAGGCAAATCAGAACAGTGAGGAATGTTCTTCTCTCAACTCTCTCACTCTCTTCTGGAAGACTGGACGATGCTTCACTGCGGACATTCTTTTATGAAGCTATGGCAATCGTAAACAGCAGACCACTCTCAGTTGATAACTTAAACGACCCAAACAGCCTTGCACCTCTCACACCTAATAACCTGCTTACAATGAAGTGCATCCCAGCATTGCCACCACCCGGCAGATTTATTAGAGAAGACATCTATGCAAGGAAGAGGTGGCGTCATGTTCAGTACCTTGCAGAGCAATTTTGGAGTCGTTGGCGTAAAGAATATCTGTCCAACATTGCCACTAGACAGTGCTGGCACACAGCAAAGAGAAATCTGCAAGTAGGAGACATTGTCATGGAAAAGACTGATCTGCCCAGAAATGAGTGGCGACTGGCCAGAGTAACGGAGACTACTACAGATAAAGACGGGCTTGTGAGAAGAGTCAAGATATGCTTTGGTGACCGGAATCTAGAAAAGGATGGTCGTCGCCTGAACAAGCTGTCTGTCATTGAACGCCCAGTACAGAAGCTGGTCCTGTTGCTAGAAACAGTCTAGCTAATTCTAAGAGCAACCAAGTGTATCCTTTTCTTCATATGACTTACATTCCAGAATTAATTTACTTTAGTATGAACACTTTATGTGCGTGCTTTTGAGCAGAAGGTCATCTTTAATTGAAAATCATTTGTAATTTGTTCTTTAAATGTTACAAAAAAAAAAAAAAATTACTCTTGATTGGTGGGAGTATAAATAACCCTCTGGTTATTTGAGTTAATTTCCTGCGTTTATATGTTATTTTGATATTAGTTAGGTATTTTCTAGATAATAATTATATGTTTGTGATGTTTTGAAATGCTTCTTTGCACTCTTTAAGTTATTTATCCGATGGAGACTTTTATTTTGAAAGACGGCTTGCCAAAAAGCAAGCTGCGCCCGCTGAAACACGGAAACAGAGACATGCGGAGATCGCAGAGAAGGAGAGCACGCGTACACAGAAACGGAGACGGAACAAAGTTAACATAAATAATTAAGGACACTTTTAAAAAGGAAAAAAGGAAATTAGCATCGTTTTGTTTTATTTTAACTTTGATATTTTAACACCTGGTTGAAAGGGAGAACAAGGTAGAGCATTTCACTAATATATACGTAAATTACATGTCGTATTGTGTTTTATGTGTTTGCTTTATTAAATTTGAGCAGCTTTACGTAGTTTAAGTTAATTGTTAGTATTAATAGTAAAGTTTTGAGTAATTACTTTGTTTCATTTATATGAATGTGAATTCATTGTAGATTCTATATTGTTTATTTTTCTACTTTAGCTCTTACGGTGTTGTGACAATAAAAACACAAAAGGAAGGCAACACAACATCAGTGATTGAGTCAAATCCTTTACTTATCAACCGGGCTGTTACACTCAGTTTTCCTGTTCAGATGACGTTTACTGTTACGTTTGATGTGAGGATACTAACCATGCTCTCTCTGAACTCTTCCCAGCATACCATGACCTTATTTTCCATAGTTTGAGCCGTAATCCAGCTCACGGCTGACGCTCCAGCAGCTGGAAGAGCACCGCTGGATGATACTCTGGAGGTCTAGGTAAAACGAAGACTGTTTTCATGCACATCAGAGCACAGGCAGACAGCAAAATACAAAGAATGAAAAGAATATAATATTTCAGAGTGCTGCTGTCTGTAGAAACTAAAACATAGAAAAAGTGCATGGAAACATAGTTACTTAGTGCTTCACAAATTCTTAATGAAAGGTAAATCATAAATGTAACATTGATGCTTCTAAGTAACATTAATGTAAAAAAGAAAATAACATTTTTAAAAATACTATTCTAGAAAGTAAAGTAAGTCACTACTTGGTGGCTTTTTAGTGACATTAACATAAGAGATGAAAGAAATGAATAATTACAAAAAGTAAAGAAAAGTTTTGAAAAGAAAAAAAAATAAAACAAGATAAGAAAAGATAAAATAAATAATTACAAAAAGCAAAGAAAAGTTTTGAAAAAAAAAAAACAACATAAGAAATGAAAAAAAAGTAAAAATACTTTTGAAAAAAAAAAAAATATATATATTTTTGTAATAATCAGTCACAAATTTGTGGCGTTTTAGTGACTAACATATAAGAAAAAAAAAAAAGACAAAAAATGTAAAGCATATTTTGAAAAGAAAATAATAATAATAAAAAAAAGAATATTTTTGTAATAATCAGTCACAAATTGGTGGCTTTTTAGTGATATTAACATAAGAAATGAAGAAAAATAATTACAAAAAGTAAAGAAAAGTTTTGAAAAGAAAAATAAAACAACATAAGAAATGATAAAATAAATAATTTAAAAAAAGTAAAAAAATTTTTAAAGAAAAAAAAACAACATAAGAAATGAAAAAAGTAAAAATACTTTTGAAAAAAAAAAAAATTGTAATAATCAGTCACAAATTTGTGGCGTTTTAGTGACTAACATAAGAAATGAAAAAAAAGCAAAAAAAGTAAAGTATATTTTTAAAAAGAAAATAATAATAATAATAATAAAAAAATTGTAATAATCAGTCACAAATTGGTGGCTTTTTAGTGACTAACATAAGAAATGAAAACAAAATAATTACAAAAAGTAAATAAATTTTTTAAAGAAAAAACAACAACATAAGAAATGAAAAAAAGTAAAAATACTTTTGAAAAAAAAAAAAAAATTGTAATAATCAGTCACAAATTTGTGGCGTTTTAGTAACTAACATAAGAAATGAAAAAAATGACAAAAAAAGTAAAGCATATTTTTGAAAAGAAAATAATAATAATAATAATAAAAAGAATATTTTTGTAATAATCAGTCACAAATTGGTGGCTTTTTAGTGACATTAACATAAGAAATGAAAAAAATAATTACAAAAAGTAAAGAAAAGTTTTGAAAAGAAAAAAGTAAAACAACATAAGAAATGAAAAAAAAAGTAAAAACACTTTTGAAAAAAAAAAAACATTTTTGTAATAATCAGTCACAAATTTGTGGCGTTTTAGTGACATTAACACAAGAACTGAAAATAATTTTTAAAAAGTAAAAATATTTTTGAAAAGAAAAAAAATACACCACATAAGAAATAAAAAAAAATGACAAAAAAGTAAAGAATACTTTTTAAAAGAAAATGAAAAATTATATTTTGTAATAATCAGTCACAAATTGGTGGCTTTTTAGTGATATTAACATAAGAAATGAAGAAAAATAATTACAAAAAAAGTAAAGAAAAGTTTTGAAAAGAAAAAAATAAAACAACATAAGAAATGATAAAATAAATAATTTAAAAAAGTAAAGAAAATTTTTTAAAGAAAAAAAACAACATAAAAATGAAAAAAGTAAAAATACTTTTGAAAAAATATATATATTTTTGTAATAATCAGTCACAAATTTGTGGCGTTTTACTGACTAACAAGAAATGAAAAAAAAAGTAAAGCATATTTTAAAAAAAAAAATAATAATAAAAAGAATATTTTTGTAATAATCAGTCACAAATTGGTGGCTTTTTAGTGACATTAACATAAGAAATGAAAAAAAAAGAATAATAATTACAAAAAAAGTAAAGAAAAGTTTTGAAAAGAAAAAATAAAACAAGATAAGAAATGATAAAATAAATAATTATAAAAAGTAAAGAAAACTTTAAAAAGAAAAAAATAAAACAGCATAAGAAATGATAAAATAAATAATTGAAAAAAGTAAAGAAACATTTTTAAGAAAAAAAACAACATAAGAAATGAAAAAAAGTAAAAATACTTTTGAAAAAAAAAAATTTTTGTAATAATCAGTCACAAATTTGTGGCTTTTTAGTGACATTAACATAAGAAAATGAATAATTATTACAAAAAAGTAATTATCCTCCTAGGATCGCCACCTTAACGTGGTGGAGGGGTTTGAGTGCCTGAATGACCCTAGGATCTAGGTTGTCCGGGGCTATATGCTCCTGGTAGGGTATCCCAAGGCAAACAGGTCCTAGGTGACAAGCCAGACTAAGAGCGGTCCACCCCCACCCCTTATGAACAACAAAAATAACGTGGCGTCACCTGGTACGGAGCCAGGCCTGGGGCTAGGGCCGGCATGCGAGCGCGCCTGGTGGCCGGGCACAGCCCGAAACAGCAGCGTGGGGCCATCCTCCCGTGGGCCCACCAACCCTGGACACAGAATCTGGTTTTAGGGACATGGAATGTTACGTCTCTGGGGAGAGGAAGGAGCCTGAGTTCCTTTCAGTCGGTCACTCCGAGTCACATCGGATGACCGGACGAATTGGGGATCTCGCCGAGAGATCAATCTACTCGAGAGTGTATCTAAACGAGCCAATTGAAGATTGGCATGCGCTAATCGCATCCAGCTGCCGCTGATCACAGCGTGTATAAATAAGCAGCGGTGCAGCGCATATTCAGCTTTTTCGCTCGAGCCGAGCGTGACTGTTCCGCTCCAAAGACGATCTACGAGTGTTGGAGTACGGCGCTTCAGCGGAGGTCGCTTTCCTGCGTCGAGTGGATTGCCACAATCAGGCTGCACTACCCCCTGTTTGTGTGCAAAGCGGCTATCCCCTGTTGCCGCAGCACTAAAAGAGCATTCGCGGGTGCGTCTTTTTAAAGACGACGTTACGTCTGGCAAACTCGACGCGTCTTGGAAGACAGCGTGGGTCTTGCTTCAGACGACGACACCCCGTGTGTTTCTGGATGCGGTTGTTACCTGGTGTTAGGTGATGGTCACAATCGTTGCCTCATGTGCCTGGGCTGAGCATGCTGAGGTGGCGGTTGTGGATGAATCATTTCCCTCGCAGGGAGATGGTCATCTCGGAGTGATGGGCGGGCTCTGTCGCCTTGAAAAAAGGAGGCGGAGCTTGTGTTTGCTCGACTTGGTTCTCATCCTGGCTGCAGACAGGTGGGTTCCATTTCGTTGTGACACAAAGCTTAAACTCTGCAACCAGTGGAGCTGCAAAAGGGGCAGTCTGGACCCTCACGTGGGGTATCAGCTGTACCCTCTTGGGCTCCCCCTGATGATCAGAAGTCAATCGCTGCATCGGAAGGTGAGCCAGACATTTCTGGAAGTGAAGATCCGGTTGCTCTGCGTCTACCAGGCGTTGAATGTACTGGATACAGATCTAGAAATGGTGGCTATGCTTGCCCAGGCCGCCGAGGTGATCGGGATCAAGTGGAAACCTCCACTGTTTCCCGGGCCCTCAAGGCTGGATGATTGGTATTTAAGGGTGGCTCGCGCTGGTTCTCAGGGCCCCACCCTGGTACCTTTCTTCCCGGAAGTGCATGAGGAGCTTACTGGGATGTGGAAAGCACCTTTCACTGCCAGAAACTGCCCCAGTGGCTCCTCCTCCTTCACCACTCCTTGACAGCGGCACAGCCAGGAGTTACGGTGATCGCCCCAGTGGAGCGGCCAGTTGGGATGCAGCTGTGTCCCAATGCCGCTTCCGCTTAGTGCGGTGATCCTGTACTCCCCTCCCAGGCCTACAGGTACTCGTCGGCTCTGAACGGCAGTGCCTTGTGCGGCCTGTGGACAAGCTGCGTCTGCAGTACACGCTTGGCGTTGTTGCAGGTTCATCAGGCCAAGGCACTGAAGGATCTGCACAGGGGTGGTCATGACCCGGAAGTTCTGAAAGAACTCTGTATCGTGATGGACCTCGCGCCACGAGCGACGCAAGGTCACAACGCGTCTCTGGGTTGTGCGATGGCCACCACGGTGGTCCAGAAACGCCATCTGTGGCTGTGTCTGGTCGACATGCGCGAGGTAGACAGGACACGCCTTGAATGCCCCCATGTCCCAGACCGGCCTCTTCGGCGACGCAGTGGAGAACTTTGCCCAGCAGTTCTCCGCTGCCCAGAAGCAGACTGAGGTAAGAAAACATCCTGCCTCGCGTGCAGCTGCTGCCTTCACCCAGCCGCCGACGGCCCGCCTCAGCCAGCTTGTCGCCGAGGGTGCCCCTGCTGCCGCCCCGCTCCCGTGCAGCCAACGCAGCAGCCCCCATCTAGGCAGCACCATGGAGCTGGCAGCAGGGCAGCCACCCAGCCTGTCCAGGCTCCTGCCAAACCTGGAGGAAAGCGCAGGTGCAAGAGGCCCTCAGATCCGGGATGGAGGAAGCCGCCTGCCGGGCAGAGAATGTTGCCGCTACCTAAAAACCTCGACAAGGGTGGTTTCCTCTGTCTCTGGGCTAATATGCAGCAGTGGGAAGACTGGGAGGACGAACCAACGGCCTACCCGCCTCACTTCTGCGGGGATGCAGGTAAGAGTTGCACACACTCAGACCCGCCGCTCGACGGCCACGAGACGCCCGAGCCGGGTCCCTGCACTCCCCCTCGCTGCCCCATCGCCTGCACGTCGGTGGTTCCGCTCGAGCCGCTAGTTCGGTCTCTGGATGCCTGGTTGAATCTTCCCAGGCTATCCCGGTGGCTCCTCGTAATCCTTCGACTCGGCTATATGATTCAGTTCGTCCGCGCCCCCAAGTTCAGTGGGATCTGCTATACGTCAGTGAACAATGCACGTGCCCCTGTCTTGTGGGCGGAGATTGCTGTCCTTCTAGTGAAGGCACGATAAAGCCGGTTCCTCCAGCCGATATGAGGTCGGGGCTTACAGCCCATACTTCATAGTGCCCGAGAAAGGCGGTGGGTTACGACCAATCTTGGATCTGCGAGTCCTGAATCGAGCACTCCCGTTCAGGATGTTGACAGAAACGCCTATTCAGTGCGTCCGTCCCCAGGATTGGTTGCAGCGATCGACCTGAAGGACACGTAACTTTCATGTGTCGATTCTTCCGCGCCACAGGCCATTCCTGAGGTTTGCGTTCGAAGGTCGAGCATATCAGTACAAGTCCTATCCTTCGGGCTCTCCCTGTCGCCACGCGTCTTTATGCAAGCCGCGGAGGCAGCCCTTGATCCACTGAGAGAGTAAGGCGTTCGCATTCTCAACCAACTGGATGACTGGCTCATTCTAGCTCAGTCCCGGCCCAGTTGTGCGAACACGGGGATCTGGTGCTACAGCACCTCAGCCAGTTGGGGTTTCAGGTCAACCAGGAGAAGAGCAAACTCTGTCCAACGAGAGGATTTCTTTTCTTGGGATGGAGCTGGATTCGATCGATCAGATGGCACACCTCACAGAGGAGCGTGCCAATTCGGTGTTGAACTGCTTGAATATGTTCAATAGCAGGACGGGCGGTCCCACTGAAATATTTTCAGAGGCTCCTGGGGCATATGGCAGCCGCGTCCCGAGGTACAGTGATGCCGCTTGGGACTACTCCATATGGTCAGAGACCGCTTCAACATTGGCTACACGATCGCCACGTCCCGCAGGTGGGCGTGGCAAAGTGGCACTCACCAGGGTTCAAGAATAGGCCACACCCAGTCCGCACAGGCCTGCCGCCAAACCCTTCACCCCGTGGTCAGACCTCCTCTCCTATGGAGTCCTTCGCTTCTCGGCCAGGAGTGCAGCCCTGGAGCACCCGGAGTCTCCAGGTATGCTGTGGTTTCACGGATGCCTCCATTCCCATTGCCCACACCGGCTGAGGGGCCACAAGTATGTACAGTGACGGGCATGCAGTGTCAGAGGGTTTGGTGAAGACTTGGCCTCAACTGCAATGGCACATCAACTGCCTAAAGTTGTTGGCAGTACAGATCTCTGGTCCCTAGGCAGTCTCAAGAACTGCCATTTCTTGAGTGGCCAGCATGTCTAGGTGGCTGCAATCACTGCAATCAGTCATAACCCCAGCAAGATGGGAGGGTCTGCTGCAATCACTGGGATGGGAAGCATGGCCGGATTATCAGGTTCCTGAGGGAAGCCAGGAGGTTGAATCCTCCACGGCTCCCAAAAGTACCCTCTTGGGACCTGTCTGTAGTGCTGACAGCACTGCAGTAGGCTCCGTTGGACCCTTGCCAGCAGTTGTGCTAAAGTTCTTTTATCTATGAAGACGTTGCTCCTGCTCGCATTGGCCTCCATCAAGAGGGTAGGGGACCTGCAGGCTTTTTCGGTCGACGATGATTCGTGCCTACAGTTTGGGCTCGCGGATTCCCAGGTAACACTGAGGCCACGGCCCGGCCACGCGCCCAAGGTTCCCACTACCCCCTTCAAAGACCAGTTGGTGAACCTTCAAGCGCTGCCCCTGGAGGAGGCAGACCCAGCCCTGACGTTGCTTGTCCCGTCCGAGCACTAAGATGCTACGTTGACCGGACACAAAGCTTCAGGACCTCAGTCCAGCTCTCGCTTGTCACAGAGGCCGGCAGAAGGGGAGTGCCGCCTCCAAGCAGAGGATGGCTCACTGGATAGTGGACGCCATTACCCTAGCCTACCAAGCACAGGGTATGCCCTGCCCCCTCAGGTTGCGGGCACACTCAGCAAGTGTTGCATCGTCTGGGGGTGGTATTCTGTGGCACCTCGCTGACAGATTTGTAGAGCTGCGGGCTGGGCGACCCCAACACGATTGCTAGATTCTATAGCCTACGTGTGGAACCGGTATCCTCCCTGTGTTCTCACCTCAAACGGGTAGAAGCACTGAGAGGCCCGGTTTCGGTCGGCTTGTTAACCGCGCCCAGAGCGTCCATACAGTAGACCCTGTCGAGCTCCTCCATTTCCCTCGGCAGCCAGATGTTGCGGAGCGCCCGCGCCAGGCCCTCTCGATGAATCCGTGAGAACCGGTGAGGGCTGGGAGCCATGTAAAGTACCCAAGAGGACTTTATGTGTGTATTTCCACGGCATAGCCTTAGAGCCCCGTGTTTCCCGGCAGACCTTCTGCCCGTCTAAGAGGGTTCAATCACCTCCAATTTTCCATATGCAAACTGGAAATACTGTCCATATGCTTATTCGCTCCGAGACCTCCTACGGGAAGGCTGGACTTCCGTGACGCCCCTGTTCACTAGAACGTGACGCTTTTCCCAGTGTTCCAGTCTTACGAATGGGTAGTGTTACAAAAGTAGCTGGCTTCTTGTGGTTGAGCCCGCCTACGCCGATAGACTGAGGGGGCTTGTGGGCTCCACAGGACACTGGAAGAGGCAGCGCCCATGGCGTTTTGGTAGGGATCCCAACCCGTCGGTCATCCGACGTGACTCAGAGTGACCGACTGAAAGGGAACGCCTCGGTTACGTATGTATCCTCGCTCCCTGAAGAAGGGAACGGAGACGCCACGCCCCGCCGCCACGGTGCTGCACCTCTGCTGAAGGGGCCGGGTCACTAGCTCGGCTCCTCAGCGAAAAAACCTGAATATGCGCTGCCGCTGCTTATTTATACACGCGCTGTGATCAGCGGCAGCTGGATGCGATTAGCGCATGCCAATCTTCAATTGGCTCGTTTAGATACACTCGAAGTAGATTAGTCTCGAAGCGAGATCCCCAATTCGTCGGTCATCCGACATGACGTCTCCGTTCCCTTCTTCAGGGAACGAGGGTTACATACGTAACCGAGACGTTCTTGCAGGAGGTTGAGAGGTACCGGCTAGAGATAGTTGGGCTCACCTCCACGCGCAGCTTGGGCTCTGGAACCCATCTTCTCGTGAGAGGCGGCACACAGGTGTGGGCTTGCTTATAGCCCCCCAGCTTAGCCACCATGTGTTGGAGTTTATCCCGGTGGACGAGAGGGTCGCCTCCCTGCGACTTTGGGTTGGGGGGAGGACTCTCACTGTCATTTGTGCCTACGGGCCGAATGGCAGTGTAGAGTACCTGGCCTTCTTGGAGTCCTTGGGAGGGGTGCTGGAAAGCGATCCAACCGGGGATTCTATTGTCCTGCTGGGGGACTTCAACGCTCACCTTGGTGATGCTAGCGACACCTGGAGGGGCGTGATTGGGGGGAACGGCCCCCCGATCTAAACCAGAGTGGTGTTCTGTTGTTGGAATTCTGTGCTAGTCATGGTCTGTCCATAACAAACACCATGTTCAAGCATAAGGGTGTCCACCAGTACAAGTGGCATCAGGACACCCTAGGGCGGAGGTCGATGATCGACTTTGTGGTTGTATCATCTGATCTCGGGCCGCATGTCTTGGACACGTATGGGTGAAGAGAGGGGCATAGCTGTCAACTGATCACCACCTGATGGTGAGTTGGATTGGGAGGAGGCCAGACAGACTTGGCAGGCCCAAACGTACCGTGAGGGTCTGTTGGGGACGTTTGGCAGAGACCCTGTCAGGAGATCTTCAACTCTCGCCTCCGGCAGAACTTTTGACCGGATCCAGAGGGAGGCTGGAGACGTTGAGTCCGAGTGGACTATGTTCTCTGCCTCTTTGGTCAATGCAGCCGTCCGGAGCTGTGGCCTTAAAGTCTCCGGTGCATGTCGTGGCGGCAACCCCACCGGAAGAAAGGGATGCTGAAGAAGTCAAGCTGAAGAAGGAGTCCTATCGGGCCTGGTTGGCTCGTGGGACTCCTGAGGCAGCTGACAGGTACCGGTGGGCCAAGCAGGCCACTGCCCGGGTGGTTCTGGTCTCAGGTCTGGGAGGAGTTCGGGAAGGCCATGAACAAGGACTCATCGGACGGCCTCAAAGAGGTTCTGGCAAACCGTCCGACGCCTCAAAAAGGGAATCAGTGCCCTGCCAACACCGCATACGGTGCTGGTGGGAACCTGCTAATAGAGACCTGCAATCCCGCGGGAGTACCGCGGGTCTCGCGGGACCCGACGCAACCCAGTGCGGCGCAGGATGAAATTTGATATGTGAACGCAGGTGCGGGCGGTAAGGTCCTCGTGTGTGTGTGCGGGTTGCGGAGAATAAAATTATTTATGGACTCCGCAAAATGGAAATATTTTAAAATTAAATTGTTAAAAAGAAATAAAATATTATTTATCTGCTGCACAAAAGCAACAAGAACAACTCAAAATAACGTAAATTCTCACGTGGTTCTTGCGAGGAACAAAGACCATAGACGCACACCGAGGCAAAATGTCTGAAGAGCATGATACACGTGGAGCGCTTTAGTGCTACATATATTAGTTCATTATTAAAGAAAGGAACATACAGAACTACAAAGCCAAACAAAGGGAAATCCGATATTTGGAAATGTTTTTCTATAGTATGAGACGGTATGGAAAGCACCTTCCCTTTGCGAGCTGCGACAAATGCAGCAAAATACTCTCATACAGCAGCCACAAGTCTGGAACTTCAGGTCTGAAGCGTCATGTGTGCACAGTTTTAATGTTTACATGCGGGCAGGAGGGGGACAAAACTTGAATATTGCGGGCGGGAGCGGAAAAAAAAAATCTATATTGTTACGGGAGCGGGCGGGAGCGGGACAGAACCTTGCGGGAGCGGGAGTGAAAAATCTGTCCCGCGCAGGTCTCTACCTGCTAACCACGACTGGGGAATTTGTCGGGCGGTGGAAGGAATACTTTGAGGATCTCCTCAATCCTCCCAGGGGGGGGACTCGACCATCACCCTGGCTGAGGTCACTGAGGTTGTTGAGAAGCTTGACGAGATCCGCCCAGACTACCTCAGGTCTCTGGATGTTGTGGGGCTGTCTTGGCTGACACGCCTCTGGACTGGCAGACCGGGGTGGTGGTTCCTCTTTTTAAGAAGGGGGACCGGAGGGTGATCTCCAACTATTGGGAGATCACACTCCTCAGCCTCCCTGGGAAAGTCTATGCCAGGGTACTAGAGAGGAGAATCCGTCCGATAGTGGAACCTCAGCTTCAAGAGGAACAATGCGGGTTTTGTCCTGGACGTGGAAGACTGGACCAGCTCTATACCCTCTTCAGGATACTGGAGGGTTCCTGGGAGTTTGCCCAGCCAGTCCACATGCGATTTGTGGATTTGGAGAAGGCATTCGACCGGGTTCCTTGTGGTGTCCTGGGAATACGGGGTAAGGGGCCCATTGTTAAGGGCTGTCCGGTCCCTGTATGATCAGAGCAGGCATTGATGCCGGCATTAAGTCAGACTTGTTCCCAGTGCATGTTGGACTCCGACAGGGCTGCCTTTGTCACCGGTCCTGTTCATTATTTTTATGGATAGGATTTCTAGGCGCAGCTGGGGGCTGGAGAGGGTCTGTTTTGGCGACCACAGGATAGCGTCTCTGCTTTTTGCCAAGACCTACAGTGTGCGCTGGGGCGGTTTGCAGCTGAGTGTGAAGCGGCTGGGATGAGAATCAACACCCTAAGCCTGAAGCAATGAAGTTCTCAGTCGGACAAGGGTGGCTTGTCCCCTTCAGGTTGGTGGGGAGCTCCTGCCTCAGGTGGAGGAGTTAGGGGAGGATGGAACGAGAGATCGACAGGTGCAGCTTCTGCAGTAATGCGGTCGCTGTACTGGTCTGTCATTTACCGGTTGATATTCAATGTTACTCTCAGCTATGGTCATGATCTTTGGGTCATGACCGAAAGAATGAGATCCTGATACAAGCGGCCGAAATTCGTTTCCTCCGTGGGGTGGCTGGGCACTCCTTTAGAGATAGGGTGATGATGTTTATTTATTCATTTATTTATTTATTTTCTTCCAGAGAAAATAGTAGTAGTAGTAGTAGTAGTAGTACAAAAAAAGTAAAGAATAGTTTTGAAATAATCAGTCACAAAGTTTTAGTGACATTAACATATGAAATGAAAAAAAATAATAATTACAAAAAAGTAAACAATATTTTTATAATAATTAGTCACAAATTTGTGGCTTTTTTAGTGACATTAAGAAATGAAAAAATAATATATAATACTATTTTTAAAAAGGAAAGCATATTTATGTATAATATTTAAAAAATTAACTAGTCACAAGTTTGTGGCTTTTTAGTGACATTAACATACGAAATAAAAGAATTAATAATTGAAAAAGTAAAGAATATTTTTGCAATAATCAGTCACAAATCTGTGGCGTTTTAGTGAAATTAACATAAATAAAAAAATCCAAAAAAACGTAAAGAATATAAAAAAATAATAATAATAATAAAAATGTTTTTTGTAATAACCAGTCACAAATTGGTGGCTTTTTAGAGACATTAACATAAGAAATAAAAATAATAATTACAAAAAAAGTAAAGAATATTTTTGAAAAGAAAAAATAAAACATAAACATAAGAAATGAAAAAATAATTTACATAAGAAATGCAAAAAAGTAAAGAACATTTTGTGTGTGAATTTGCTAGTACGATGTCGGACAATGTAATATGCTCTGGTCCCCTCCTTGCCTACCGGGTGATGAGATTTACAGCAGACTGCTGGGTCTCAATGGCTGGATGTCGAAGTGGTGCCCAGTTTCTGGATGGACCTGTTGAAAGAGATGGTCTTCATCCCTCCTGGGGTGGTGCCGCTCTTCTATCTAGAAATATGGCATATAGTCTTAGAGTTCCAACTTGACCAACTAGTGCCCAGGTGTTACGTGTTCGCGTTTTTGTCGTGTGTTTTTTCTTCCCTCTCTCTGTTCTCCGCCCTTTACACTCTCAGTCACCGGTCATTGGTTCCCGTCACCCATCAATCATCATCAGCGCTGACGTCACCCATTCCGCAGTCTCCAATCATTCCAAACCACCTCAAATAAAAGAGCCCGCCAGACCACCCACAAGCCCCATTTTGTTTTGCCGTTTGCTCGCTACTTTTTCGGAATACTGATTGTCATTGTATATTGCATTGTTTGATGTTCGTTACTGTGTATTGTTCTCCGTTCCTTTTCCACTCATATTGTTAGTTGTCATTCGTTGTGTGTTGTGAGGCCGGGGAGAAGTGGACAGGTAAGAACGTCACGTGACTTACATTGCAACACGTAGGAATCTACTTTGTATAGTACATTAGGTTAGGGAGGCGCGTCCACCCCATGTACTTTTGTTTTGATCAGAGAGCGTAGTTAAGTTAGGGCGTCACGGACGCTGAAGACATTTTTATTTTCAAATAATTAGTGTTGGTAGATAGTCTAGGGGGGAAGTTAAATAGCTGGAGACGGTTTTGAGTTATTTTCTTTACTTTAGCACCGCCCTCGTCTCTTCTTCCCGTTCCCTTCGTCTTGTGGTTTTTTGTTTCTGTAAATAATGTAAATATTGTACGTGTATATATACCATTTTCTTTTTCTGTTCTATCACCATTGCACCGCGTGTATTTAATCATCACCTACACAAATAAAAAAATTATTATCTTGTACATTAGTTTGCACGGTTGTCTTTGTCCCACACACTATACGCACGTTTTTGATGTCTATCTTTTAAATGTTATACCCCTGTACCCCTAGACCTACGTGGGGTCGTAACATTTTTGGGGGCTCGTCCGGGATCTTTAAAACCCATCCCAAGACATTAAGAAGCTGTGCGTGCAGGTTGTGTTGTGGCAAAGTGATACCTTTCGTATAGGTCTGGAAGCGGTAGTGTGTAGTGTAGTGTTGCGCTCTCTGTGTGTGTTTGGTACTGGCAGTAAGCATGGCCTCATTTGATTTGGAAGTATTTATTACTAACCCATCCATTAAACAATTCGACAGTTGTAGAAAAGATGATTTAATAAAAATTGCAGACTATTATAAAATTCCTGTGGTAAGACAAGCTCTTAAGAAAAATATCAAAAGAATGATATTCGACAAATTGACGGAGTTGAGGATTTTTGTGATGCCTGGCGTCGATGTTGTAGAGACCGGGTCGCTTGGTGCTGACGCGCAACCGCCTAGTGCCTGTTCCTTGGAGGAAGGGCAGAGCGAGACAGACGCCGAGGTTGAGGCGGACTTGAGGCCAAGGCTGTCTTGCCGCCTTTTTACCCGTTTTCTCCTACTTCTGCTGGGTCCAAGGAGGATGGGCGATTGAAAGTCCGCTTGGCCCGTTTACAGTATGAGGCACAGGAAAGGGCTCAGGCGCGTCAGGCTGAGTTGGACCTGAGGCTCGAAACCGCAGGCTTGAGATCGAGGCTGAGAAAGAGGTGAAGCTGCGACAGCTCGAGTTGGACTCTAAGAGTTCTGCTAGAGTTACTGTGCAGTCTTCTGTTTCTGCTCCAGTTGTTGATCCATCCTCACCCATGTTTGACGTAAGCAAGCATATTTCGTTAGTGCCTCCGTTTAGGAGACTGAGGTTGATACGTATTTCAGCGCTTTTCGAGCGATCGCATCCTCATTTTGTTGGCGAAAGATGTTTGGTCCCTTCTTCTCCAGTGCAAATTGGTTGGCAAGGCACAGGAGGTTTGTTCAAAGTTGTCCTTAGAGGAGAGTCTACAATATGAGACAGTTAAATCAGCCATTCTCCGTGCTTACGAGCTTGTACCTGAAGCATACAGACAGCGATTTAGAAATCATAAAAAACAGAACAGTCAGACTTTTGTTGAGTTTGCGCGCTTAGAAAGGCATTCTCTTTGATAAGTGGTGTAACGCGAGTAAGGTAGCAGACTTTAATTCGTTAAGAGAATTAATGTTGTTGGAGGAATTTAAAGATTGTTTGCCCGAACGTGTCGTTGTATACCTGAACGAACAGAAAGTAGTTTCGTTGTCGCAAGCAGCAGTGTTTGCGGATGAGTTTGTGCTTACGCACAAGAGCGTGTATACTTCCGTGCGGTCAGATAAAAATCCTGCTGTTCAGTCCCAGCCTTCCCGTGTGAAGCCGGTGTCTCTGCAATCTAGAGAGACGAGGGAATGTTTTTACTGCCATAAACAAGGGCATGTAATAGCAGATTGTGTGACATTAAAGCGCAAGCAACAACAACCACCGCCTAAAAGTGTGGGGTTTGTAAATTCTGTCCCTGGTTTTAGTAACGTGTCGCCTGTTGAGTATTGTGCTGACCCTAGCTATAAGCCGTTCTTGTGTAAGGGGTTAATTTCATTTTCTGGAAAATCCGAAGATCAACGGGAAATTCAGATGCTCAGAGATACGGGAGCCGCGTACTCGTTTTTGGTCGAAAGTGCGTTACCTTTGTCGGATCAGTCATTCTGTGGGTCGAGTATTTTAGTGCAAGGAATTGAAATGGGGTTCGTAAAGGCACCCTTACACCAAATACACTTGCAATGTGAGCTAGTTACTGGGTTTGTGTCGGTCGCTGTTCGCCCTTCTCTTCCTATTAAGGAGTTTCGTTCATTCTTGGCAATGATTTAGCGGGTGGTAAAGTAATGCCAGCTTTAGAGGTTGTTGATCATCCTTGTAGTGTTTCTGGCCCGGATGAGTTGTATAAGAGTTACCCTGATGTCTTCCCGCATGCGTTTTTGGCGTGATCAGTCACGGAAGATGATCGATTCTGTTGACTTGTCAGAATCATTTTTAGCTCCTATGCTTGCTGAAAATGTGGAAAAAGTAGAGAATGTTACTTTGGAAAACGACAAGCAGAGACAATAAGTTTGAAATTAGACGGTGATTTTCTAAATGTACCTGTGTCTCGGTCACAAATTATCGCTGCGCAGAAAAAAGGACGGATCTTTTGGCGAAATGTTTCCAATCTGCTGTCTCTCCAAAGGATAGCAAGGAAAAGGTTGCTTATTTTGTGGAGGACGGCTTGTTAATGCGCAAATGGTACTCCAATACTGAAACTGACGCTGACTGGAATATCGTGTATCAGATTGTTATTCCTTCTGCTTATCGTCAGCATGTCTTGTGTTTAGCGCACGATCATGTGTTGTCAGGGCACCTTGGTATCACGAAAACATATGATAGACTTCTTAGACATTTTTTTTGGCCAGGATTAAAGAAGGATGTCGTGGAATTTTGCCGAACTTGCCACACTTGTCAGAGCGTGGGGAAACCGAATCAGGTCGTTCCTCCGGCTCCGCTTTCTCCTATTCCAGTTCTCGGAGAACCCTTTGAACATGTTATTATTGACTGTGTCGGCCCGCTTCCTAAAACAAAGTCAGGGAATCAGTTTCTGTTAACAATCATGTGCACTGCTACAAGATTCCCAGAGGCAATTCCACTTCGCAAAATTACTGCTCCTGTGATTATCAAAGCCTTGATAAAGTTTTTTGCTACATTTGGTTTACGAAAATTGTACAGACTGATCAAGGAACCAATTTTATGTCTAAGATATTTAATCAGGTTTTAAAATCACTTTCCATCACCCATCGAATATCAAGTGCGTATCATCCGGAGAGTCAAGGCGCACTTGAACGGTTTCACCAAACTCTGAAGTCCATGTTAAAAAAGTACTGTGCAGACACGAATAGGGATTGGGATGAAGGTGTCCCATTGGTATTGTTTGCAGTCCGTGAAACGGTGCAGGAGTCACTCTGGTTCAGTCCTGCTGAGCTTTTTTTCGGTCATACGGTTCGAGGACCACTCAAACTGTTAAAAAGAAAACATAATGGAAATTGAGAAAAGCCCTAAGACTAATGTGCTCAATTATGATAGTCGGTTTAGAGAACGGTTACATAAAGCTTGCGATTTGGCAAAAGAGTCGCTTACAGCTGCGCAGAACGTGATGAAGAGCGGTATGACTCTAAGGCTGTCAGCGTTCTTTCAAGCTGGTGACTGAGTTCTTGTGTTGTTGCCCATCCCAGGGTCTGCCTTGTCTGCCCGCTTTTCTGGTCCTTACGTTGTGCAAGAGAGAAATTGAGTGAGACAGACTATGTAATTGTACTCCTGAAAGGAAACGCCAGTCGAGAGTGTGTCACATAAACATGTTGAAGGCGTATCATCATAGAGAGTCTCCACAAGTGAAAGCTGATGAGGTGGCAGCTACACCTGTTGTTTCTTCAGTCGCTGTAGTTGGCGAGGTTACATCTCCTGCTCTGGTATCTGCTGCTGATGAGGATGGCCTTGTGTTGCGAAATGCTCCTCAACAGTGCGCCCGGCTAAACAATTCAGAAATGCTGGGAAGTTGCCTTCAATTCTCTCTCACTTGTCTGAGTTACAGCAACGTGACATTATACAGTTAATTCACAAATTTCCCACTCTATTTAATGACACCCCTACGCAGACCTCAGTGTTACAACATGATATAAATGTCAATAATTCTCCTCCTATCAAACAACACGCTTACCGCATTAACCCGGTAAAGCGAGCTGTTATGAGGAAGGAAGTCAAATACCTTGTTGAAAATGACCTAGCTACTCACAGTTGTAGTCCGTGGAGTTCTCCGTGTGTTCTTGTGCCTAAACCAGACGGAACGTTTCGTTTTTGCACGGATTATCGTAAGGTTAATGCTGTTACGGTACCTGATTGCTTTCCTCTTCCCCGTATGGAAGATTGCGTGGACAACCTTGGGGCTGCCCGTTTTGTCACTAAATTAGACTTGCTGAAAGGTTACTGGCAGGTGCCATTGACTCCACGAGCTTCAGAGATTTCTGCCTTTGTAACACCAGATCACTTCATGCAATATAAAGTTATGGCCTTCGGGTTGCGCAATGCACCAGCTACATTTCAAAGGTTGGTGAATACAGTTTTGTCAGGTGTCTCAAATTGTAATGCCTACCTAGACGATTTGGTAGTGTACTCGTCTGAATGGTCAGAACACATTTCGTTGTTAACCACTGTCTTTACACGACTTGTCAAAGCTACACTCACCCTAAATTTAGCCAAATGCGAATTTGGTCAAGCAACAGTTACCTACCTCGGTAAAGAAGTTGGTCAAGGTCAGGTTCGCCCCGTTGCTGCCAAAGTTTCCGCCATAGCCGAGTTTCCTGTTCCTACCACCAGACGCGAGTTACGCCGATTTTTAGGCATGGCTGGATACTATCGCAGTTTTTGTCGGAATTTTTCCAGTGTGGCCTGTTCCCTCACAAATTTACTTAGTCCAACCAATCAATTCGTTTGGTCATCTGAGTGCCAGCAGGCATTTGAGAATATCAAAGCGTTGTTATGCTGTACCCCTGTTCTCGCTGCTCCAGACGTCTCGTTCCCTTTTAAACTGGAAGTCGATGTGAGTGCCGTAGGTGCCGGTGCCGTACTTCTCCAAGAAGACCAAAGTGGCGTTGAACATCCTGTATGTTATTTTTCTCGGAAATTTAATAAACACCAGCTCAACTATTCCACCATCGAAAAAGAAGCTCTTGCGTTACTGTTAGCACTACAATTTTTCGAAGTTTACATCGGATCCAGTTCTGTTCCTGTTACTGTCTACACAGATCACAATCCTTTAGTTTTCCTGTCCCGCATGTACAATCAGAATCAGCGTCTTATGCGCTGGGCTTTGATCATACAAAATTATAATCTTGAAATTTGCCACAAGAAAGGAGTAGACAATGTAGTGGCAGATGCTCTTTCTAGATGTGTTTAGTTGTTTTTGGATGGTGTTGTGATTGTTAACAAACAATATTGTTATATGTTTGTTCTTATGGGTGGAAGTGTTACGTGTTCGCGTTTTTGTCGTGTGTTTTTTCTTCCCTCTCTCTGTTCTCCGCCCTTTACACTCTCAGTCACCGGTCATTGGTTCCCGTCACCCATCAATCATCATCAGCGCTGGCGTCACCCATTCCATGAGTCTCCAATCATTCCAAACCACCTCAAATAAAAGAGCCCGCCAGACCACCCACAAGCCCCCCCCCATTTTGTTTTGCCGTTTGCTCGCTACTTTTTTCGGAATACTGATTGTCATTGTATATTGCATTGTTTGATGTTCGTTACTGTGTATTGTTCTCCCGCCTTTTCCACTCATATTGTTAGTTGTCATTCGTTGTGTGTTGTGAGGCCGGGGAGAAGTGGACAGGTAAGAACGTCACGTGACTTACATTGCAACACGTAGGAATCTACTTTGTATAGTACATTAGGTTAGGGGCGCGTGCCACCCCATGTACTTTTGTTTTGATCAGAGAGCGTAGTTAAGTTAGGGCGTCACGGACGCTGAAGACATTTTTATTTTCAAATAATTAGTGTTGGTAGATAGTCTAGGGGGGAAGTTAAATAGCTGGAGACGGTTTTGAGTTATTTTCTTTACTTTAGCACCGCCCTCGTCTCTTCTTCCCGTTCCCTTCGTCTTGTGGTTTTTTTGTTTCTGTAAATAATGTAAATATTGTACGTGTATATATACCATTTTCTTTTTCTGTTCTATCACCATTGCACCGCGTGTATTTAATCATCACCTACACAAATAAAAAAATTATTATCTTGTACATTAGTTTGCACGGTTGTCTTTGTCCTACACACTATACGCACGTTTTTAATGTCTATCTTTTAAATGTTATACCCTGTACCCCTAGACCTACGTGGGGTCGTAACACCAGGTCAGGAAGGAGACAAACTGTTTTCTTTCATCTTTTTAATTGTAACTACGCAGCCGTCAGCTACAGTTGCACATCAGTTAGTGAGCTATAGATCCTGAGGAAAAATTACACTCTTTCTCTATTATAGGAGAAGAAGACTTATAGAAACTTGTTAAATCATCTAAACCAGCAACATATATGTTAGACTCTATTCCATCTAAACTATTAAAAGATTTGCTTCCAGAAGTCATAGATCCTATTTTGAACATTATTAATTCATCATTGTCATTAGGATATGTTCCCAAAACCTTCAAACTGGCAGTAGTTAAGCCTCTTATTAAGAAACCACATCTTGACCCCAAAGACTTAGGAAATTACAGACCAATCTCTAATCTCCCTTTTCTGTCAAAGATACTAGAAAAGGTAGTATCCTCACAACTGTATTCCTTTTTAGAAAAAAATGGTATCTGCGAGGATTTCCAATCAGGTTTTAGACCGTACCATAGTACTGAGACTGCTCTCATTAGAGTTACTAATGACCTGCTTCTATCATCGGATCGTGGTTTTATCTCGTTATTAGTGCTATTAGATCTTAGCGCAGCATTCAATACTATTGATCACAACATTCTCTTGGATAGACTAGAAAACTATGTTGGCATTAGAGGAAGCGCCTTAGCATGGTTTAAATCATCAGTTTGTAGCAGTAAATGAGGAAGTATATCGCTCACAAGTGAAATATGGAGTTCCTCAAGGCTCAGTGCTAGGACCGTTACTTTTCAACCTATACATGTTACCTCTGGGAGATATATTATCAGGAGACATAGTGTTAGCGTTCACTGCTATGCTGATGATACTCAGCTCTAGATTTCAGTGCAGCCTGGTGATACACACCAAATTGAGAATCTAACAGAATGCATAGTCGATATAAAAAACTGGATGATGAGTAACTTAATAATGCTAAATTCTGAAAAAACGGAGGTGCTAATAATTGGACCTAAAAACGCCACATATAATAATCTAGAACACTGTCTAACACTTGATGGCTGCTCTGTTAATTGTTCTTCATCAGTTAGGAACCTAGGTGTGCCGTTTGACAGCAATCTTTCCTTCGACAACCATGTTTCCAGCATCTGTAAGACTGTGTTTTTCCATATTAAAAATACATCCAAATTACGACCTATGCTTTCAACCTCTAATGCAGAAATGTTAATTCATGCGTTTATGACGTCAAGGTTAGATTATTGTAATGTTTTATTGGGTGGTTGTTCTGCACACTTGATAAACTTCAGCTGGTCCAAAACGCAGCAGCTAGAGTCGTTACTAGAACTAGGAAGTATGATCATATTAGCCCGGTTCTGTCAACACTGCACTGGCTCCCTATCAAACATCGGATAGATTTTAAAATCTTATTAATTACCTATAAAGCCCTGAATGGTTTAGCTCCTCAATACTTGAGTGAGCTCTTATCACATTATAGTCCTGCACGACCGCTGCATTCTCAAAACTCTGGCCATTTGATAATAGAATATCAAAATCGACTGCATGGCGCCAGATCCTTTTCCTATCTAGCACCTAAACTCTGGAACAGTCTCCCTAACTTTCGGTTCGGGAAGCAGACACACTCTGCCAGTTTAAATCTAGATTAAAGACACATCTTTTAACCTAGCCTACACATAACACACCAACACACTTTTTATTATTCAAATCTGTTAAAGGATTTTTAGGCTGCATTACTTAGAACCGCTGGAACCAGGAACACTACTCCTAAAACACAATGTACTTGTGACATCATAGAAAGAATGGCTTCTACGCTAATATTAGTCCTGTTTCTTTCTTAATCTGTTTCACAGTTTGTATCCAGACTAGATGGTGGATCAGCACCCAGAGATTATGTTCATCAGAGACCAGAACACCTAGATGCGCACCGTGGACCGATGACCAGATCCTGATGCACACACACACACACACACACACACACACACACACACAAACAAACAAACAAATAAAAAGAAAGTCATTTACGCTATCTGACACAGCTGCGTTTAAAATTGAACTGGAAGTTAAGTGCTGGGCGTCCGGTTAGAGGAGAACGGGCCCCAACTGAGTCTGGTTTCTCCCATGGTTTTTTTTTTTTTTTTCATTCTGTATGGATGGGTGTTACGTGTATCTGTGACTTTAATATGATTGAGCCTATAGGTGGTGCTAGCCCTGAGGTAACCAGTGTTCCTTTTCCCTGCATTACTCCTGATGCATTAGCTCGGAAATATCCCGAGGTATTTCCTTCGTGCGCTGTTACTCGCGCTATGTAACAGAGATTAAAAGAGAAAAGCCATGGGAAGTCAGAAGACGGGTGTAAATTCGATCTGAGTGATATGTTTCTCACGAGTTCAGATCTGGGGAAAGTGAAGTGTTCAAATTCTGTTGGTTTGGACATCACCGTCAAGAAGCTAGACGAACCTTCTTTGGGGCTTGTTAAATTATCTCTGTCACGCGAGCAGCTTATTTTTGAGCAGAGGAAAGACAAGGAAATGTCACCCCTCTTTGAAGCTGTTGTTCCTGTTGAGCAACTTGAGAGTGTATCGCAAGGATACTTTGTTGAAGATGGTGTGCTGATGAGGAAGTGGAGACCTTCAAATACTGCTGCTGCTGATGATGAATGGCAGAGTGTTAAGCAGGTAGTAGTTCCTTCCTCATATCGTTTTGAAATCCTGAGACTTGCACATGACGGTCCATTTGCCAGTCATTTGGGAGTAAATAAAGCGTATGATCGTGTGCTCCGACATTTTTCTGGCCTGGTTTAAAAAAAAATGTAGCAAGTTACTGCCGAAGTTGCCATGTGTGTCAGAAGATTGGAAAACCGAACCAAACCATTCCACCTGCTCCGCTGTATCCAATTCCAGCTATTGGTGAACCATTTGCGAGAGTGCTGATCGACTGTGTCGGTCCTTGCCTCATCACGAAGTCCGGTAACCAGTATTTACTGACAATAATGTGTGCATCTACACGTTTTCCAGAGGTAATACCTTTACGGAAAATTACTGCTCGCTTCCTAAGTTCTTCTCCTGTTTGGCCTTCCTCGTACTATTCAATCAGATCAAGGTACGAATTTTATGTCTCGTGTGTTTAAACAAGTTCTGGATCAGTTGCATATTCAACACTGCACTTCTAGTTGTTACCATCCAGAAAGCCAAGGAGCACTCGAGCGGTTCCACCAGACTTTAAAATCAATGCTTTGTGCGTTCTGTCTAGAGTTTCAGAAAGACTGGGATGAGGGAGTGCCTATGGTTATGTTTGCAGTAAGGAGGTAGTACAGGAGTCTTTGGGCTTCAGTCCTAACGAGCTGGTGTTTGGACACACTGTTCGTGGTCCACTGAAGCTGATCAAAGATCACTGGTCTAATGACTCGAGTCTAAACAATGTCCTTGACTACGTTTCAGAGTTCCGTTTAAAACTGCACCGTGTATGTGAGTTGGCTAAAGAGAATTTGAAGATGTCACAACAGCGAATGAAAAACGTTTCGATCGAAAGTGCTAAACTTCGTAGTTTTTCTCCTGGTGATAGGGTGCTAGTGCTGTTACCAGTATCAGGATCTGCACTGCAGGCCCGTTACTTCGGTCCTTATCAGGTAAAAGAGAAGGTGAGTGAACTTAACTCACGTAATATCGACATCCGATCGAAAGAGAAAGACTCGTTTGTGTCACATTAATATGCTAAAACCTTATTTTGAGCGAAAGCCAGATCTGTTTGGACAGAAGTCTTTTGCGTTAACGGTTTCACCCACAGATTCTTCGGTGATCAAAGAACAGGCGCTGCTCAGTGCTGATTCACCTGTTGATGAGACGCTGTCTAGTGCTGAAATTTTGACCTGTCCATTATCTTCTAATACTAATAGCACCTGTGTCTCGATCATAATTGAGGATGATATTGACTTTCCCTCTGCTGAGCTGGTGGTGGGAAGGTTGAAAAATTCTGAGGTGATCGAAATCTTGACACGTTTCTTTCCCATCTGACTGCTGCTGAATGCGCTGACGTGACTAATGTCATTCAGACTTATAATAACTTGTTTTCTGACATCCCTTCTCGTACTTCGTTGATGGAACATGATATTGATGTTGGCGATTCATTGCCTATTAAACAGCACGCATTTCGAGTAAGTCCTGAAAAACAATTGCAGCTGAAAAAGAGGTGACCTTCATGATAGAAAGCGACATAGCCGAGCTTTAGTTCATGGAGCTCACCTTGTTTGCTAGTAAAAAATCTGACGGCTCATTTCGTTTTTGCACTGATTTTAGGCGCGTTAATGCAGTTACAAAACCAGACAGTTATCCTTTGCCTCGCATGGAAGACTGCGTGGATCGTGTCGGAAGCGCTGTGTTCGTGATTAAGATCGACTTGCTTAAAGGGTATTGGCAGGTGCCTTTGACTGAGCGCGCAAAAAGAGATCTCTGCGTTCGTAACACCTGACCATTTCCTTAACTATACGGTCATGGCTTTGGTTCTGAAATGCACGGCAACCTTTCAGAGGTTGGTGAACCGTGTCATCGAAGGCATGCATAATGTGGAGGCTTATTTGGATGACCTAGTGGTCTATAGCGAGTCTTGGTCAGAACACATACAGCAGCTTGACACGTTGTTTAATCGTTTGTCTCGCGCGAATCTTACGGTCAATCTAGCGAAATGCAAATTTGGTCGCGCCACGGTAACTTATTTAGGAAAGATTGTTGGCGGTGGTCAAGTTCGTCGGTTGAGTCTAAGGTGGAGGCTATCACTCGTTTTTCGGTGCCCAATAAATACACGCCGTGAGCCAACGATTTTTGGGTATGGTGGGATATTACAGAAATTTCTGTAAGAATTTTTCTGTTGTAGCTTCACCTCTAACCGACCTCCTCAGCCCGAAAGTTCCATTTAAATGGTCTGAGCGTGTCAGGAGAGTTTTGAGAAAATCAAAGCCCTCCTGGTTAACTTTCCTATTTTATCTGCCCCTGATTTTTCGTCTCAGTTATTGCTTGCCGTTGATGCAAGTGACACGGAGTGCTTGGGGCTGTACTTCTCCAACGAGATCAGGGTGATGTAGGGTTTTCACCTATTATTAATTAATTAATTCTGATAATTATGAATTATCATTTGAATTCGCTCTTAATTCAAGTTTTGGGAATTTAATCTTAAAAGATTCACGTTAGTATGTAATTCAAATATACCTAAATCACCTAATACGTCCAGTGTTTTAGGGCAATTTAAATGTATGTTACCAATATGAATTTACTCTGTGATCAGCAAAATAAATCAATTGGACTTTACTCGTTTATCTGATCTTCGCTTTACCTCGAGCAGGTAGCAACGGATCTGGGCATGAGTTTAACTTTCCAGTCACATAAAACACTAACGAGAATTCGTAATAATGAAACAAAATGTATTAAACAGTACCTACTAGTTGACAAGACTACGCTGAGAAGACTAAACATACACACACACACACATGCACATACATTTCACACACACATTCATGGGTTGGAAGGAAAATGGATAATTGTCTGTCCAAAGTCTGTTAGCTAGTTCTGAGATCGCACTAAGAGCACCAACAAAGCAAAGTTAGGGTTTAGCTTTGCTTATATGTGTCTCGCCCGATTCAGTCAAGAGATGAAAAGGTAGTTTTACCACACGGCTTGTCTGGGGAAATCCCGGCTTGCTGATTGGTCAGGCTCGTCCGTGGGATGACGCGATCGGGCTTTCCCGGGCCGTTTGAATGGAGTCTCTCTAGCTTGGTGGTTCGCTTTGGATGAACCGGGTTGGTTATGGAAAGGGCAGTGAGTGTCCGTGGAGTGAGGGTGACGGAGCGGACCGAGTCGAAGGTATCGGGTCGTTCTTGTTCAGAGTCTTCTAACTTCTCCAAGTTCTGAAGTTTCTCCGTTTCGTGGCAATTCCTGCAGCGACCGAATTCCCCTGCGACTCGGTGGTTCCGAAGAAGTTCTTCTCAACTCGATGAGGGAGCTCTGTTCCTGCGTTTTGAGGTGCAAGTTTTGGGCCGTGCCCTGGGCAGTTGTCCAATCCGAGTCGTAGGGGCGTGTCCACGCCTGCTTTCGACTCGGTTTGTGCATACTTTATCCCAGTTAGAACTGACATTCTGCACTTCTGTTTCTTATCGAAAGTTTATAAATAGAATACACTGTTGTGCATTTTAACAAACATACCTATTCATTCACCACGATATTGGAAACATCATCAGCTTCAACTTGACACCAAACATGCATTATCTAGCGCTTATGGAACGCTATCTGTTAGCGGATTATTTGAAGATTATATAGTGGTTCCTACATACATCCCCAAAACTTTTATTAAACAGTTATTTACAAATGAACCTATATTTGTTTGAAAGGAAGGCATTTAGATTGTTCATTTAGTAGTTTGACGTGTGTCCTGGCAGTTCCTTTGTTGTAGCGAAAGGGAAAAGGCGCACTTTTGAGGAATGTGTCTTGGGACACAGCAAGCCTCCTTGGGGGGGGTTAAAAGTGTGATGCTGTCCTGAACACACGTTGATTCACGGCGGGAGTCTCATCACCTTTGACTTGGTGGCTTGGTAGAACTGGTCCCAGGTCAGTGCACCGAAGCGGGTTATCGGGCTGTCGACCAGATGTTGCAGTTTCAATCATCCCAATCTTGACGTGGGTACTCTCGGATTGGCCGAGCTCACTGCAGCGACAGTCCCTTGAGAATGTTTGGTAGACTTTGCGGCGCTCTGCATCGCTCTGCTGACCATCTCGATTGCCTTTATGGTCCGGGGTGCGGAGGATGCGTGGTTTTACGACCTGGTTTTAGCGCGATTCCCCCTTTTATGGTTCGTGTCTGTTCATCGAGGCCTCACAGTGATATTGAGCACCCTGTTTGCTATTTTTCGCGAAAATTCAATAAACATCAGCGACATTATTCCACCATTGAGAAGGAGACGCTTGCTCGTCCTTGCTCTTAAGCATTTTGATGTTTATGTAGGCTCTGTTTCGTATCCGTTGATTGTCTACACGGATCATAACCCCTTAGTCTTTTTGAATCGAATGAAAAACGCTAACCAACGTTTGATGCGTTGGAGTTTGTTTCTACAGACGTTCGAATTAGACATTCGGCACATTCGTGGTAAAGATAATGTTGTTGCTGATGCTTTATCTCGTGTCTAATTGGAATAAATTGTAACTTTTTCCTGTTTTACATAAAACAAAAGGAAAAGGTAAGCTCACTTATTTCTACAATTTATTCACTTAAGGGTGAGGGTGTTACGTGTATCTGTGACTTTAATATGATTGAGCCCATAGGTGGTGTTGGGGAATTCTGTTCCATGAGTGGTGACGTCATTGAGGATTCGGATATAAAGGCCGTCAGGCTTAAAATGGCGGTCTCTCTCTCTCTTTCTCTCTCTCTCTCTCTCTCTCTCTCTCTCTCTCTCTCTCTCTCTCTCTCTCTGGGAGTGCATGCTGGGAGCGAGTGGGCGGAGTTGGATGTGTGTGGAGTGAGAGCGTTTGGCTGCGAGTCGAGTGAGTTTTCTCTATCTTTTCTATCCTTTCAATACACTTAGGTAGTATTGTTGGCGTTTGTTTTAGAAGAGTGTTTAAGGAAAGTAAGGCGCTGTCCCAGTATACGTGGACACAAGTGAGAGAATATCATGTAACAATGGCTAGACTGGACAGGTGGTATTGTTTTAAACACCATTTTAATACCATTAAGTGTTGTGTAATCTCACCTGTAGGTTTTTCTGATCATTGTTTGGTTAGCTGTAATATTTTTATTAACAATGTTAAATCAAGAAGTGCATATTGGCATTTTAATATTGGTCTACTGCAAGACAAATTGTTTTGTGAGGTTTTTAAATCTTTTTGGGAAAATTTTAGGAATAGGAAGTCATCAAATTCTTTGGAATTGGTAAGAGATAGAGAACGTATTAAAGTTCTCAAAAAATAAAAAGAAAGCTTTAGATGATTTGTTGGGTATTAGGGCACAGGGTGCTCTGGTACGATCAAGATTTCAAAGTGCAGCACAAATGGATGGTCCAACCAAGTTTTCTTTGGCCTTGAAAAAGAATGGCTTAAATAGAATTATGCATTCTTTATTATCAGAATCTGGCACAGAAATCACAGAGCCTAAGGAGATTAGGAAAGAGAAGTGCTTTTTATTCAGAGCTGTTCAGGAGTGAATACACGGAGGTGGAAGAGATAGCCAGTTGCTTTTATGAGGGTCTACCTAAGGTTCCAGAAGGGACAAATGCTGAACTGGAAAAACCTTTTACGAAAGGTGAGTTGTATGATGCCCTAAAGAGTATGGAGTGTGGGAAAGCTCCGGGGATTGATGGTATCCCAGTCGAGTTTTATAAGTCACTCTGGGCTGTGTTAGGAGATGATCTGCTAGAAATGCTCAATGACAGTTTGACCAGAGGGTTGCTGCCTATGAGCTGTAGAAGAGCGGTCATCACCCTTTTACCAAAGAAAGGGGACCTCAGAAATATAAAGAACTGGCGACCTGTTTCACTCCTATGCTCTGATTTTAAAATTTTGTCTAAAGCCTTAGCAATTAGATTAAAAGAGGCGATTGGTTGGGTCATCCATGTGGACCAGACATACTGTGTACCTAACAGATCTATTTTTGATAACATTTATTTAATCAGAGACATTTTTGATATCTCTAGATCATTGGGTTTAAATGTTGGTCTCATTTCCTTGGACCAAGAAAAGCTTTTGACCGGGTTGAGCATAACTACCTCTGGCAGACGCTAAGAGAGTTTGGTTTCAGCCCGAGTTTTATTAAAATAATTGGGGTGTTGTATGGAAACATTGAGAGTGTACTTAAAATTAATGGTGGCCTGAGTGCTCCTTTTTAAGATCACAAGGGGCATAAGGCAAGGATTTGCTTTGTCAGGCATGTTGTATGCTTTAGCAATTGAACCATTGTTAGTGAGAATAAGGGCAAAGATTGATGGCTGGAGTATACCACAATGTGATTTTAAAATTAAGCTGTCGGCTTATGCTGATGATGTTATTGTTTTTGTGAATAAGCAAGAAGAAGTAGATAATTTAAGAATAATAATTGATGACTTTGGAAAGCTGTCTTCAGCTAAGGTAAACTGGAATAAGAGTGAAGCTGTTATATGTGGAAAGTGGAGGCTAAATGTCTCCTAATCTACCTGCTGGACTTGAATGGAAGAAAAATGGCTTTAAGTATTTAGGTGTATACCTTGGAGAAGATTCGACATTGCAAAAAACTGGGAGGGTGTTTTAGAAAAAACAAAGGACGACTGGAAAAGTGGAAATGGCTGTGGCCTAAAATGTCATTTAGAGGACGCATTATAATCATCAATAATTTGGTTGCTTCAACATTCTGGCATCGCTTGGCATGTACAGAACCCCAAGTGGACTTCTTGCAAAACTACAGGCTCTTATTGTGGACTTTTTTGGACTAAGTTTCACTGGGTACCCCAGAGTGTACTGTATCTCCCTAAGGAGGAAGGGGGTCAAGGGCTTGTACATCTGGCCAGCAGAGGAGCAACTTTTCGTTTACAATTTATTCAAAGATTTTTAACTGGACCAGAAGATCTTGTGTGGAGAAATGTTGCAAAATTTATTTTGAGTCAAGCCGGAGGACTGGGACTGGATTCTACTTTGTTCTTAATGGACTCCAGTAAAATTCAGCTGAGTGGACTGACCCCATTTTATAAAGGGGTTTTTAAAATCTGGAGTTTTTAAGAAAAGAAGAGGGGCTTTTGGTTTGTCTTTATATTGGTTATTGGAAGAGCCTATTGTGTTTGGAGCTAGGTTTGATGTTTTAAGTGAAACTACTTGGGGTTTCTTGAAAATGCATTCTGTAGAGCAAGAAAAGTTAAATTTTCTGACATTATAGCTGCTGGAGGTCCTGAGTTAAATAACTCACTTGCTTCTTGCATTGGAGTTAAATCAACAAGATTAGTAGGGAAATTACTGGATCTCTTAAAACAGAAGATTACTGTAGAAGAAAAATCTGTTCTTATAAGTTATGATGAAGGAAAGGTGGTTCCAAATAACAATGATCCTTTTCCAGAAGTTTTTATTACTCCTGATCTTAAAGGTGCAGATGGGGATTTGTTAAAAAATTTGGAGGAGTTAACTATTAATGAAGCTGATAGTAAAAAACTATACAAAAGCTGTGTTAAAATTTTAAATTTGAAGTCTTTAAATGGAAGAGCTGACACTGTTTGGAGAAACAAACTAGGTTTGGATCAGAGTATAAAACCTGTGTGGAGAGTTTTTTATAAACCTCCTTTGGAAAAAAAGGTGGGGGACCTCCAGTGGAGAATTTTGTACGGCGCAGTTGCTGTCAATTCTTTTGTGCATGTTATTAATCCAAATGTCTGTAACCAGTGTCCTTTTTGTGCAGAAAAAATAAACTATTTTTCATTGCTTTATGGAGTGTACAAGATTGTGTTATTTATTTGATTTTCTTACACTGTTGCTTGGTAAATTAGATGAAATTTTTACTGTGCAGAGTTTTATTTTTGGATATCGATATTCAGCGAAAAACAAGATAAAATGTCAACTTTTAAATTTCATTGTGGGTGAAGCAAAAATGGCAGTGTATTTAAGCAGGAGGAACAAAATAGAAGGTTCAGAAGGATGTGAAGTTGTATCTATTTTTAAAAATCGGATAAAAGCAAGAGTGTGGGTTGATTTTAAATTTTATAATATGATGAAAGACGTAATGTTTTTTTTCGGCTCAGTGGTGCTACAATGATGCAACTTGCTCTGTTGTAGATGGATTCTTAATTTTCTCTTGTCTGTTACAGTGATGAATGTAAATGTAAATTTTTACTGTGAGTCATTAATTGTATTAGAATTGTCTTAACAGTGGAAAAGTTGTGAAATAAATGTTTGGTTAAATTCAAAAATTCTCTCTCTCTCTCTCTCTCTCTCTCTCTCTCTCTCTTTTTCTCTCTCTCTCTCTCTCTCTTTCTTTTGTTCTACATTTCCCACGGTTCTGGTGGCGTCTCCCTTATTGCCTCTTTTGAGGCTGGTATTTTGTTTTGTTTAACGAATTTCGTTTTTATGTGGTTTCTTTTTGATTATCTTATCAGTAGCGGGTAGTTTATCTTATTAGTTCACGTTTTGTTGAGTTAGTAAGAGCTGAGGGAGGAAGTAGTTGTCCGGAAGACTCACCCCGTTCTGGTTTTGTTTGTCGGCAGACAGGTAAGAGCTGCAATCCGAGAACAGGGGTAGTCAGGGGCTTGCTTCCTTAGTTTTCCTACCCGCGATTTGTTATCCTTCATGTTTCGTTTATAAGTCATGTGAATTGTTTTTTTTATTATTTTGAGAATTATTCAATAAATGGAGGTGTCTTAAATTCATATCGGGTGTTGTGACTCTTTTATATGTTTGGCCTGTATATTTTTCGTTTGTTTTTATTTAAGCGAGCCACAAATCAGTTATGGGCCGTAACAATGGGGTTTATGGTTCCTCTGGCTTGCGTTGTTGGGGACACTTAACTTCTAGGGATTATCGTCGAATTGATTACAGAGACCGTCTCTGCATTTAATAAGAAATTGTTCACTCGTCATTATACATCCCTGTCATTGTATTCTTCTGCTTTATACTGTACTGTGTTTTGATGCAACCTGTGTTGTTAAAAGCGCTATATAAATAAAAATGATTGATTGAAATTTCAGAATGATCACTTATTCCTAAAAACCTGTATTTCCCATTTCCCTTTTAATTAAACATAATTCTATCCTGCTTTGTGTTAAATGGGTTTTGTTCCTTCAAACATCAATCATGTCATGTTTTACACATTTAAGTATTTTCTAGACACATCAGATTTTAAATTTGCCCTCCTGGAAACATCTAATCTTGTGCACTTAACATTAAAAACCCATACCAAAATACATTTACCTTTACATAATGGTTTAATTTTTTTAAAGAGTGTAATTGTGGTGTGCTCTGTTTATGATAAAAGCTGTTTATGATAAAAAGTAAGGATCCTCGTGTCCTGTAAGAGTCACATCTCATGGCGCTTTGCCAGAAAGAAAGTGTCATGCAAATAAGAGAAAAAAGGCAGAATTCTGACTTTATATCTCGCAATTCTGAGAAAAAAAGTGAATTGTGAGATAAAAAAGTCGCAATAACTTTTTTCTTTTTTTATTCAGTGGCGGAAACGGGCTTCCATATAAGGCAGAGTGGAAAGGCGAGCTTAAAAAAAAAAAAAAAAAAAAAGCACACGTGAGCTTCCAATGTGACGTCACAACGCAGACGCTATAGAAGACCCCGCTCGCGCTTCTAACGGCAGACGCGTATCTAGTTGAGTGAGCGGTTAGAAGCAGCGACTGATTCCACTCACTTAAACTATTCAGATTCACGATTTACAGACAGTCTTTTCAGAATATTCACACTGTTCACAAATGTCTACAACTGAGGGCAAGCCTCTCGCTCGAGCCGCCTGGGCTTCAAAACCTTCGAGTTTCAAAAGTGTCGATTTAAACGATTCGATGGAGAACAGCCCAGCAGCTGAGATGGACATCAACAGCAGTAAGTAGTGTTATTTTACTTTCTCGGTCTGAGCTCAGTCTTTGGCTCAGTTTTTGACTTTGCTTTCCAGCAAAATATGAACTTGTATGCTCGCTCGTCCAGAGGAGCCAAACAGCTCAGAGAGATATTTTTGTCATACTATGGGCTATCTATAACAGTTTAATAACGAAACCCCAGAATTCATAGAGCCAATAAATATTACAAAACAATAGGGTAAACAAAGCAAACTCGAACAGAAACTTTTTGTTAGCAATGCAAATTTATTCATAAAATAGTTTAGCAGGTGGAAAGCTACATGACATTTCTTACTAGTTCTTGAAGCAGTTAAACTTAAAAGATTCGCTGTTAGTAGACTCTGAACACAACTAAGACGTCACGATAAGAGGTAAAACCGGCCTTTACCTTAACTGCAGATTTTTCTATGTCTCATTATTAGAGCTGTACTATTTTCAGCTTGAATCAGTTCACTGTCAGAAATGTGTCGAAAAGTAATCTGTTTCTGATCTGTGGTTAGAGATGTTTGTTTCTAATATTTTTCTGTTTTCTCTTCTTCATTCCAGGCACAGCTATCAAAGGGAAGAAGGAGAAAGCGAGTCGTCTTCAGGAAGCTGTGCAAAGCTGTGAAGCGGCGGTTCTTCCGCGGGCCGGACCGAGTGGAGAGTCTCTCAGCTCAGACGGACGCTCATCTGGACGATCATGAGGGGACGCCTGTCCCAGGTCCGTCAGCTGCCGTGGATCCTGCTGTTCCTGAGCTGCTGTGTCTGCCGGGGCAGGTGTGCGCCGATCTGGAGCTGCCGCTGTATGTGCCGTGTTCCTCCAGGATCATCGAGGAAACGCCTGTTCCAGATTCATCTGCTCTGAATCCGAGTCACAGTGAGCCATTGTTACTTTACTTATTGTTATTTCTGTCTGTCAATAATTAATTGGCAGCATCTGTTTCCACTAAGTGTAAATAGCAATAGAGGTTATTTTGCAGTGAAAATAGCATATTTTCTTAGCTATTGATTCAGTTTACACTAAGAGCAAATAGCAATGGATTCTATTGACACCATTTTCTGTTATTTATACAACTTATTGCAAAAAGTGCCAATTATCTGCATCTCCGTACTGTAGTACATTATAAAACAGTATGCAATAGTAATGTATTAAATGTACACGGTAGACTTAATAAGACTTAATAATTTGACAATGACATTTGTTGTGCTGTTTCCATGTTTAATTAGTAGTTCACAGTAATCTGTGGTCAGGGATGTTTCTAATGGTTTGCTCTTCATGTGTTTCAGAAAAAGCTAAGAAAGGAAGGAAGAGAAAAGCTGTCGTGCCTTCTTCCGGAGAGCATGTAAGGCTGTGAAGCAGCTCTTCCCCTGCTGTGACCAGGACAGAGTCCAGCCTCCTAAAGCAGAGCCGCATCTCGAGCAATCCCAGCTCGTTCTGCCGGAGGAGCAGGACCAGGTCTCTGCAGACCTCCAGTCCTCTCCTGAGGAGGAAGAAGATGTCCCGAGATTGAGGCCCATGATGCAGTTCTGCTCTCTCCAGTGTCTGGTTCGAGGTCCGGTTCAGTGTCACCGTCGATCAAGTCAGAAAAGACACCGGACACAGTGTCTCCTGATCCAGAAATCGATTTGCCCCAAGGTGAGCCATTACAGCTTGGCAACATGTCATTTCTGCTCTGTCTTATTTTCTCTTTATTGATGCTATAGACTTTTCCAAATTTACTAGCCACTCAACATTTTCACTGGCCATCATTTTGTTGTTGGGAAATTACATCAACTTTTAACTTCAACTCTGCTGTTGACAATCAAAGGAACTTACAGTCCATCTTCTGTTTCTGTGTGCTTTTCAGGATCCACTGTGTCTTTGTTTGAAGTGGGACATTTGATCGCCTTCCGGGAACTTCGGCAAGGTCTATGAGGGAACACATTTATTCAGCGACAAAGTGAAGGTCGCTCTGAAGTGTATTCCCAAGCGCAAAGCGGACCGCTATCTTGACATTGTAAGTTGGCTAAACCTGCAGAATAAGTGTGTTTTATAACCTGTAGCTGACATGCAGCTGGAACAGAAGGCGGCAAACTAACAGATCTTGTGTTTGTCTCTCCTCAGCCTGGTCCTCCAAACCGGTGCTTGCTGAAGTGGCTCTGATGCTCCGGCTGGGAGAAGCTCCCTTGTGCCCCAACATCATTCGGCTACACCAGTGGGTGGAGAATGAGAGCAGCTTCACTCTCATTATGGATTACCCTGAACCCTGCAGGACCTTGGAGGATTACATCTTGTTCAACGGCCCCATCAGTGAAGCACAAGCACGCTTGTTCATGTATCAAGTGCTTGATGCCGCCAAACACTGCCATAAGCATGGAGTTTATCACGGTGATATCCGCTCAAGGAACATCCTGGTAACTCTCCACAGTCTGGAGCTCAATCTCATTGACTTCGCGCTGCGCTCGTCTGATCCGCGGCGAGGATTTAACAGCAGTGAATACCAAGGTGAGTCCTGCTGATGATCACGTGACGTTGTGTTGTTGATGGTGAAGCGTACAGAAGCACTGAAACCGTGTGTCTTTTTTTTGAACAGGATCAGAGGCATACACTCCTCCTGAGGTCCTCATGCACTCTGTTTTCCACGCCGCAGAAGCAGACGTCTGGGCACTGGCAGTTCTGCTCTTTGAGATCATGCACAGATATCTGCCATTTGAAAGCTTTGATGCCATTCAGCATGGCTACCTCAAGATGGATCCCACCTTATCCACTGGTGAGCACTCAGTTTTCCTGTTCAGATGACGTTTACTGTTACGTTTGATGTGAGGATACTAACCATGCTCTCTCTGAACTCTTCCCAGCGTACCATGACCTTATTTTCCATAGTTTGAGCCGTAATCCAGCTCACCGGCTGACGCTCCAGCAGCTGGAAGAGCACCGCTGGATGATACTCTGGAGGTCTAGGTAAAACGAAGACTGTTTTCATGCACATCAGAGCACAGGCAGACAGCAAAATACAAAGAATGAAAAGAATGTAATATTTCAGAGTGCTGCTGTCTGTAGAAACTAAAACATAGAAAAAGTGCATGGAAACATAGTTACTTAGTGCTTCACAAATTCTTAATGAAAGGTAAATCATAAATGTAACATTGATGCTTCTTAAGTAACATTAATGTAAAAAAAAGAAAATAACATTTTTAAAAATACTATTCTAGAAAGTAAAGTAAGTCACTACTTGGTGGCTTTTTAGTGACATTAACATAAGAGATGAAAGAAATGAATAATTACAAAAAAGTAGAGAAAAGTTTTGAAAAGAAAAAAAAAATAAAACAAGATAAGAAAAGATAAAATAAATAATTACAAAAAAGCAAAGAAAAGTTTTGAAAAGAAAAAAAAAATAAAACAACATAAGAAATGAAAAAAGTAAAATACTTTTGAAAAAAATATATATATATTTTTGTAATAATCAGTCACAAATTTGTGGCGTTTTAGTGACTAACATAAGAAATGAAAAAAAAAATGAAAAAAAAGTAAAGCATATTTTGAAAAGAAAATAATAATAATAAAAAAAAGAATATTTTTGTAATAATCAGTCACAAATTGGTGGCTTTTTAGTGATATTAACATAAGAATTGAAGAAAAAAATAATTACAAAAAAGTAAAGAAAAGTTTTGAAAAGAAAAAAAAATAAAACAACATAAGAAATGATAAAATAAATAATTTAAAAAAGTAAAGAAAATTTTTAAAAGTCAAAAAAAACAACATAAGAAATGAAAAAAAGTAAAAACACTTTTGAAAAAAAAAATTGTAATAATCAGTCACAAATTTGTGGCGTTTTAGTGACTAACATAAGAAATGAAAAAAAGACAAAAAAAAGTAAAGCATATTTTTGAAAAAAAAAAATAATAATAATAAAAAAAAAATTGTAATAATCAGTCACAAATTGGTGGCTTTTTAGTGACTAACATAAGAAATGAAAACAAAATAATTACAAAAGTAAATAAGTTTTTAAAAAAAAAAAACAACATAAGAAATGAAAAAAGTAAAAATACTTTTTGAAAAAAAAAAATTGTAATAATCAGTCACAAATTTGTGGCGTTTTAGTGACTAACATAAAGAAAAGAAAAAAATGACAAAAAAGTAAAGCATATTTTTGAAAAGAAAATAATAATAATAAAAAAGAATATTTTGTAATAATCAGTCACAAATTGGTGGCTTTTTAGTGACATTAACATAAGAAATGAAAAAAAAAAAATAATTACAAAAAAGTAAAAAATTCTGAAAATTAAAAATAAAAAAACATAAGAAATGGAAAAAAAGTAAAAACACTTTTGAAAAAAAAAACATTTTGTAATAATCAGTCACAAATTTGTATGCGTTTAGTGACATTAACACAAGAAATGAAAATAATTTTTGAAAAAAGTAAAAATATTTTGAAAAGAAAAAACATACACCACATAAGAAATAAAAAAATGACAAAAAAAATTAAAGAATATTTTTTAAAAGAAAATAATAAAAAAATTATATTTTGTAATAATCAGTCACAAATTGGTGGCTTTTTAGTGATATTAACATAAGAAATGAAGAAAAAATAATTACAAAAAAAGTAAAGAAAAGTTTTGAAAGAAAAAATAAAACAACATAAGAAATGATAAAATAAATAATTTAAAAAGTAAAGAAAAGTTTTGAAAAGAAAAAATAAAACAACATAAGAAATGATAAAATAAATAATTTAAAAAAGTAAAGAAAATTTTTAAAGAAAAAAAAACAACATAAGAAATGAAAAAAGTAAAAATACTTGAAAAAAAAAAAAAAAATTGTAATAATCAGTCACAAATTTGTGGCGTTTTAGTGACTAACATAAGAAATGAAAACAAAATAATTACAAAAAAGTAAATACATTTTTTTAAAGAAAAAACAACAACATAAGAAATGAAAAAAAAAGTAAAAATACTTTTGAAAAAAAAAAAAAAAAATTTTGTAATAATCAGTCACAAATTTGTGGCGTTTTAGTGACTAACAAGAAATGAGAAAAAGTAAAAGCATATTTTTGAAAAGAAAATAATAATAATAATAATAATAAAAAAGAATATTTTTGTAATAATCAGTCACAAATTGGTGGCTTTTTAGTGACATTAACATAAGAAAATGAAAAAAGAATAATAATTACAAAAAAGTAAAGAAAAGTTTTGAAAGGAAAAAAAATAAAACAAGATAAGAAATGATAAAATAAATAATTATAAAAAGTAAAGAAAAACTTTAAAAAGAAAAAAAATAAAACAACATAAGAAATGATAAAATAAATAATTTAAAAAAGTAAAGAAAATTTTTAAGAAAAAAAACAACATAAGAAATGAAAAAAGTAAAATACTTTTGAAAAAAAAATATATATTTTTGTAATAATCAGTCACAAATTTGTGGCGTTTTAGTGACTAACATAAGAAATGAAAAAAAAAATGACAAAAAAAGTAATGCATATTTTTGAAAAGAAAATAATAATAATAAAAAGAATATTTTTGTAATAATCAGTCACAAATTGGTGGATTTTAAGTGACATAAACATAAGAAATGAAAAAAAAAATAATAATAATTACAAAAAAAAAAGTAAAAAAAGTTTTGAAAAGAAAAAAAAATAAAACAAGATAAGAAATGATAAAATAAATAATTATAAAAAGTAAAGAAAAAATTTAAAAAGAAAAAAATAAAACAACATAAGAAATGATAAAATAAATAATTACAAAAAGTAAAGAAAATTTTTTAAAGAAAAAAACAACATAAGAAATGAAAAAAGTAAAAATACTTTTTGAAAAAAAAATTTTTGTAATAATCAGTCACAAATTGGTGGCTTTTTAGTGACTAACATAAGAAATGAAAAATAAATACTTAAAAAAAGTGAAGAAAAGTTTGAAAAGAAAAAAATAAAACAACATAAGAAATGAAAAAAAAGTAAAAATACTTTTGAAAAAAATATTTTTGTAATAATCAGTCACAAATTTGTGGCTTTTTAGTGACATTAACACAAGAAAATGAATAATTATTACAAAAAAAGTAATTATCCCCTCCTAGGATCGCCACCTTAACGTGGTGGAGGGGTTTGAGTGCCTGAATGACCCTAGGATCTAGGTTGTCCGGGGCTATATGCTCCTGGTAGGGTATCCCAAGGCAAACAGGTCCTAGGTGACAAGCCAGACTAAGGCGGTCCACCCCACCCCTTATGAACAACAAAAATAACGTGGGCGTCGCTGGTACGGAGCCAGGCCTGGGGCTGGGGCCGGCATGCGAGCGCCTGGTGGCGGGCACAGCCCGAAACAGCACCGTGGGGCCATCCTCTCGTGGGCCCACCAACCCCTGGACACAGAATCTGGTTTTAGGGACATGGAATGTTACGTCTCTGGGGAGGAAGGAGCCTGAGTTCTTGCAGGAGGTTGAGAGGTACCGGCTAGAGATAGTTGGGCTCACCTCCACGCGCAGCTTGGGCTCTGGAACCCATCTTCTCGTGAGGCGGCACACAGGTGTGGGCTTGCTTATAGCCCCCCAGCTTAGCCACCATGTGTTGGAGTTTATCCCGGTGGGCCAGAGGGTCGCCTCCCTGCGACTTTGGGTTGGGGGAGGACTCTCACTGTCATTTGTGCCTCACGGGCCGAATGGCAGTGTAGAGTACCTGGCCTTCTTGGAGTCCTTGGGAGGGGTGCTGAAAGCGATCCAACCGGGACTCCTATCGTCCTGCTGGGGACTTCAACGCTCACCTTGGTGATGCTAGCGACACCTGGAGGGGGCGTGATTGGGGGAACGGCCCCCGATCTAAACCAGAGTGGTGTTCTGTTGTTGGAATTCTGTGCTAGTCATGGTCTTTCCATAACAAACACCATGTTCAAGCATAAGGGTGTCCACCAGTACAAGTGGCATCAGGACACCCTAGGGCGGAGGTCGATGATCGACTTTGTGGTTGTATCATCTGATCTCGGGCCGCATGTCTTGGACACGTATGGGTGAAGAGAGGGGCATAGCTGTCAACTGATCACCACCTGATGGTGAGTTGGATTGGGAGGAGGCCAGACAGACTTGGCAGGCCCAAACGTACCGTGAGGGTCTGTTGGGAACGTTTGGCAGAGACCCCTGTCAGGGAGATCTTCAACTCTCGCCTCCGGCAGAACTTCTTGACCGGATCCAGAGGGGAGGCTGGAGGCGTTGAGTCCGAGTGGACTATGTTCTCTGCCTCTTTGGTCAATGCAGCCGTCCGGAGCTGTGGCCTTAAAGTCTCCGGTGCATGTCGTGGCGGCAACCCCACCGGAAGAAAGGGATGCCGCCAAGCTGAAGAAGGAGTCCTATCGGGCCTGGTTGGCTCGTGGGACTCCTGAGGCAGCTGACAGGTACCGGTGGGCCAAGCAGACCACTGCCCGGGTGGTTCTGGTCTCAGGTCTGGGAGGAGTTCGGAAGGCCATGAACAAGGACTATCGGACGGCCTCAAAGAGGTTCTGGCAAACCGTCCGACGCCTCAAAAAAGGGAATCAGTGCCCTGCCAACACCGCATACGGTGCTGGTGGGAACCTGCTAATAGAGACCTGCAATCCCGCGGGAGTACCAAAACTTGAATATTGCGGGCGGGAGCGAAAAAAATCTATATTGTTGGGCGGCAGGACAGAACCTTGCGGGAGCTGGACTGAAAAAATCTCCCGCGCAGGTCTCTACCTGCTAACCACGACTGGGGAATTTGTCGGGCGGTGGAAGGAATACTTTGAGGATCTCTCAATCCTCCCCAGGGGACTCGACCATCACCCTGGCTGAAGTCACTGAGGTTGTTGAGAAGCTTGACGAGATCCGCCCAGACTACCTCAGGTCTCTGGATGTTGTGGGGCTGTCTTGGCTGACACGCCTCTGGACTGGCAGACCGGGTGGTGGTTCCTCTTTTTAAGAAGGGGACCGGAGGGTGATCTCCAACTATTGGGAGATCACACCTCCTCAGCCTCCTGGGAAAGTCTATGCCAGGTACTAGAGAGGAGAGAATCCGTCCGATAGTGGAACCTCAGCTTCAAGAGGAACAATGCGGGTTTTGTCCTGGACGTGGAAGACTGGACCAGCTCTATACCCTCTTCAGGATACTGGAGGGTTCCTGGGAGTTTGCCCAACCAGTCCACATGCGATTTGTGGATTTGGAGAAGGCATTCGACCGGGTTCCTTGTGGTGTCCTTTGGGGGTGCTCTGGGAATACGAGGTAAGGGGCCCATTGTTAAGGGCTGTCCGGTCCCTGTATGATCAGAGCAGGCATTGATGCCGGCATTAAGTCAGACTTGTTCCCAGTGCATGTTGGACTCCGACAGGGCTGCCTTTGTCACCGGTCCTGTTCATTATTTTTATGGATAGGATTTCTAGGCGCAGCTGGGGGCTGGAGAGGGTCTGTTTTGGCGACCACAGGATAGCGTCTCTGCTTTTGCCAAGACCTACAGTGTGCGCTGGGGGCGGTTTGCAGCTGAGTGTGAAGCGGCTGGGATGAGAATCAACTCCTCTAAGCCTGAAGCAATGGTTCTCAGTCGGACAAGGGTGGCTTGTCCCCTTCAGGTTGGTGTGGAGCTCCTGCCTCAGGTGGAGGAGTTAGGGGAGGATGGAACGAGAGATCGACAGGTGCAGCTTCTGCAGTAATGCGGTCGCTGTACTGGTCTGTCATTTACCGTTGATCTTCAATGTTACTCTCAGCTATGGTCATGATCTTTGGGTCATGCCCCGAAAGAATGAGATCCTGATACAAGCTGGTCAAATTAGTTTCTCCGTAGGGTGGCTGGGCACTCCTTTAGAGATAGGGTGATGATGTTTATTTATTCATTTATTTATTTATTTTCTTCCAGAGAAAATAGTAGTAGTAGCAGTAGTAGTAGTAGTAGTACAAAAAAGTAAAGAATAGTTTTGAAATAATCAGTCACAAAGTTTTAGTGACATTAACATATGAAATGAAAAAAAATAATAATTATAAAAAAGTAAACAATATTTTTATAATAATTAGTCACAAATTTGTGGCTTTTAGTGACATTAAGAAATGAAAAATATATATATAATACTATTTTTTAAAAGGAAAGTATATTTATGTATAATATTTAAAAAAATTAACTAGTCACAAGTTTGTGGCTTTTAGTGACATTAACATACGAAATAAAAAGAATTAATAATTGAAAAAAGTAAAGATTATTTTTGCAATAATCAGTCACAAATCTGTGGCTTTTAGTGAAATTAACATAAATGAAAAAAAATCCAAAAAACGTAAAGAATGTAAAAAAATAATAATAATAAAAATGTTTTTGTAATAACCAGTCACAAATTGGTGGCTTTTTAGAGACATTAACATAAGAAATAAAAAATAATAATTACAAAAAAAAGTAAAGAATATTTTTGAAAAGAAAAAAATAAAACATAAACATAAGAAATGAAAAAATCATTTACATAAGAAATGAAAAAAAAGTAAAGAACATTTTGTGTGTGAATTTGCTAGTACGATGTCGGACAATGTAATATGCTCTGGTCCCCTCCCTGCCTACCGGGGTGATGAGATTTACAGCAGACTGCTGGGTCTCAATGGCTGGATGTCGAAGTGGTGCCCAGTTTCTGGATGGACCTGTTGAAAAGAGATGGTCTTCATCCCTCCTGGGGTGGTGCCGCTCTTCTATCTAGAAATATGGCATATAGTCTTAGAGTTCCAACTTGACCAACTAGTGCCCAGGTCAGGAAGGAGACAAACTGTTTTCTTTCATCTTTTTAATTGTAACTACGCAGCCGTCAGCTACAGTTGCACATCAGTTAGTGAGCTATAGATCCCTGAGGAAAAATTACCCTCTTTCTCTATTATAGGAGAAGAAGACTTATAGAAACTTGTTAAATCATCTAAACCAGCAACATATATGTTAGACTCTATTCCATCTAAACTATTAAAAGATTTGCTTCCAGAAGTCATAGATCCTATTTTGAACATTATTAATTCATCATTGTCATTAGGATATGTTCCCAAAACCTTCAAACTGGCAGTAGTTAAGCCTCTTATTAAGAAACCACATCTTGACCCCAAAGACTTAGGAAATTACAGACCAATCTCTAATCTCCCTTTTCTGTCAAAGATACTAGAAAAGGTAGTATCCTCACAACTGTATTCCTTTTTAGAAAAAAAATGGTATCTGCGAGGATTTCCAATCAGGTTTTAGACCGTACCATAGTACTGAGACTGCTCTCATTAGAGTTACTAATGACCTGCTTCTATCATCGGATCGTGGTTTTATCTCGTTATTAGTGCTATTAGATCTTAGCGCAGCATTCAATACTATTGATCACAACATTCTCTTGGATAGACTAGAAAACTATGTTGGCATTAGAGGAAGCGCCTTAGCATGGTTTAAATCATCAGTTTGTAGCAGTAAATGAGGAAGTATATCGCTCACAAGTGAAATATGGAGTTCCTCAAGGCTCAGTGCTAGGACCGTTACTTTTCAACCTATACATGTTACCTCTGGGAGATATATTATCAGGAGACATAGTGTTAGCGTTCACTGCTATGCTGATGATACTCAGCTCTAGATTTCAGTGCAGCCTGGTGATACACACCAAATTGAGAATCTAACAGAATGCATAGTCGATATAAAAACTGGATGATGAGTAACTTCTTAATGCTAAATTCTGAAAAAACGGAGGTGCTAATAATTGGACCTAAAAACGCCACATATAATAATCTAGAACACTGTCTAACACTTGATGGCTGCTCTGTTAATTGTTCTTCATCAGTTAGGAACCTAGGTGTGCCGTTTGACAGCAATCTTTCCTTCGACAACCATGTTTCCAGCATCTGTAAGACTGTGTTTTTCCATATTAAAAATACATCCAAATTACGACCTATGCTTTCAACCTCTAATGCAGAAATGTTAATTCATGCGTTTATGACGTCAAGGTTAGATTATTGTAATGTTTTATTGGGTGGTTGTTCTGCACACTTGATAAACTTCAGCTGGTCCAAAACGCAGCAGCTAGAGTCGTTACTAGAACTAGGAAGTATGATCATATTAGCCCGGTTCTGTCAACACTGCACTGGCTCCCTATCAAACATCGGATAGATTTTAAAATCTTATTAATTACCTATAAAGCCCTGAATGGTTTAGCTCCTCAATACTTGAGTGAGCTCTTATCACATTATAGTCCTGCACGACCGCTGCATTCTCAAAACTCTGGCCATTTGATAATAGAATATCAAAATCGACTCAAGTGGCGCCAGATCCTTTTCCTATCTAGCACCTAAACTCTGGAACAGTCTCCCTAACTCGGTTCGGGAAGCAGACACACTCTGCCAGTTTAAATCTAGATTAAAGACACATCTTTTTAACCTAGCCTACACATAACACACCAACACACTTTTTATTATTCAAATCTGTTAAAGGATTTTTAGGCTGCATTACTTAGAACCGCTGGAACCGGGAACACTACTCCTAAAACACAATGTACTTGTGACATCATAGAAAGAATGGCTTCTACGCTAATATTAGTCCTGTTTCTTTCTTAATCTGTTTCACAGTTTGTATCCAGACTAGATGGTGGATCAGCACCCAGAGATTATGTTCATCAGAGACCAGAACACCTAGATGCGCACCGTGGACCGATGACCAGATCCTGATGCACACACACACACACACACACACACACACACACACACACAAACAAACAAACAAACAAATAAAAAGAAAGTCATTTACGCTATCTGACACAGCTGCGTTTAAAATTGAACTGGAAGTTAAGTGCTGGGCGTCCGGTTAGAGGAGAACGGGCCCCAACTGAGTCTGGTTTCTCCCATGGTTTTTTTTTTTCCATTCTGTATGGATGGGTGTTACGTGTATCTGTGACTTTAATATGATTGAGCCTATAGGTGGTGCTAGCCCTGAGGTAACCAGTGTTCCTTTTCCCTGCATTACTCCTGATGCATTAGCTCGGAAATATCCCGAGGTATTTCCTTCGTGCGCTGTTACTCGCGCTATGTAACAGAGATTAAAAGAGAAAAGCCATGGGAAGTCAGAAGACGGGTGTAAATTCGATCTGAGTGATATGTTTCTCACGAGTTCAGATCTGGGGAAAGTGAAGTGTTCAAATTCTGTTGGTTTGGACATCACCGTCAAGAAGCTAGACGAACCTTCTTTGGGGCTTGTTAAATTATCTCTGTCACGCGAGCAGCTTATTTTTGAGCAGAGGAAAGACAAGGAAATGTCACCCCTCTTTGAAGCTGTTGTTCCTGTTGAGCAACTTGAGAGTGTATCGCAAGGATACTTTGTTGAAGATGGTGTGCTGATGAGGAAGTGGAGACCTTCAAATACTGCTGCTGCTGATGATGAATGGCAGAGTGTTAAGCAGGTAGTAGTTCCTTCCTCATATCGTTTTGAAATCCTGAGACTTGCACATGACGGTCCATTTGCCAGTCATTTGGGAGTAAATAAAGCGTATGATCGTGTGCTCCGACATTTTTCTGGCCTGGTTTAAAAAAAAATGTAGCAAGTTACTGCCGAAGTTGCCATGTGTGTCAGAAGATTGGAAAACCGAACCAAACCATTCCACCTGCTCCGCTGTATCCAATTCCAGCTATTGGTGAACCATTTGCGAGAGTGCTGATCGACTGTGTCGGTCCCTTGCCTCGCATCTGAAGTCCGGTAACCAGTATTTACTGACAATAATGTGTGCATCTACACGTTTTCCAGAGGTAATACCTTTACGGAAAATTACTGCTCGCTTCTTAAGTTCTTCTCCTGTTTGGCCTTCCTCGTACTATTCAATCAGATCAAGGTGCGAATTTTATGTCTCGTGTGTTTAAACAAGTTCTGGATCAGTTGCATATTCAACACTGCACTTCTAGTTGTTACCATCCAGAAAGCCAAGGAGCACTCGAACGGTTCCACCAGACTTTAAAATCAATGCTTTGTGCGTTCTGTCTAGAGTTTCAGAAAGACTGGGATGAGGAGTGCCTATGGTTATGTTTGCAGTAAGGGAGGTAGTACAGGAGTCTTTGGGCTTCAGTCCTAACGAGCTGGTGTTTGGACACACTGTTCGTGGTCCACTGAAGCTGATCAAAGATCACTGGTCTAATGACTCGAGTCTAAACAATGTCCTTGACTACGTTTCAGAGTTCCGTTTAAAACTGCACCGTGTATGTGAGTTGGCTAAAGAGAATTTGAAGATGTCACAACAGCGAATGAAAAACGTTTCGATCGTAGTGCTAAACTTCGTAGTTTTTCTCCTGGTGATAGGGTGCTAGTGCTGTTACCAGTATCAGGATCTGCACTGCAGGCCCGTTGCCGGTCCTTATCAGGTAAAAGAGAAGGTGAGTGAACTTAACTCACGTAATATCGACATCCGATCGAAAGAGAAAGACTCGTTTGTGTCACATTAATATGCTAAAACCTTATTTTGAGCGAAAGCCAGATCTGTTTGGACAGAAGTCTTTTGCGTTAACGGTTTCACCCACAGATTCTTCGGTGATCAAAGAACAGGCGCTGCTCAGTGCTGATTCACCTGTTGATGAGACGCTGTCTAGTGCTGAAATTTTGACCTGTCCATTATCTTCTAATACTAATAGCACCTGTGTCTCGATCATAATTGAGGATGATATTGACTTTCCCTCTGCTGAGCTGGTGGTGGGAAGGTTGAAAAATTCTGAGGTGATCCGAAATCTTGACACGTTTCTTTCCCATCTGACTGCTGCTGAATGCGCTGACGTGACTAATGTCATTCAGACTTATAATAACTTGTTTTCTGACATCCCTTCTCGTATTTTCGTTGATGGAACATGATATTGATGTTGGCGATTCATTGCCTATTAAACAGCACGCATTTCGAGTAAGTCCTGAAAAACAATTGCAGCTGAAAAAAGAGGTGACCTTCATGATAGAAAACGACATAGCCGAGCTTTAGTTCATGGAGCTCACCTTGTTTGCTAGTAAAAAAATCTGACGGCTCATTTCGTTTTTGCACTGATTTTAGGCGCGTTAATGCAGTTACAAAACCAGACAGTTATCCTTTGCCTCGCATGGAAGACTGCGTGGATCGTGTCGGAAACGCTGTGTTCGTGATTAAGATCGACTTGCTTAAAGGGTATTGGCAGGTGCCTTTGACTGAGCGCGCAAAAGAGATCTCTGCGTCAGTAACACCTGACCATTTCTTAACTATACGGTCATGGCTTTCGGTTCTGAAATGCACCGCAACCTTTCAGAGGTTGGTGAACCGTGTCATCGAAGGCATGCATAATGAGGAGGCTTATTTGGATGACCTAGTGGTCTATATAGCGAGTCTTGGTCAGAACACATACAGCAGCTTGACACGTTGTTTAATCGTTTGTCGTGCGAATCTTACGGTCAATCTAGCGAAATGCGAATTTGGTCGCGCCACGGTAACTTATTTAGGAAAGATTGTTGGCGGTGGTCAAGTTCGTCGGTTGAGTCTAAGGTGGAGGCTATCACTGCGTTTTTGGTGCCCAATAAATACACGCCGTGAGCTTCGACGATTTTTGGGTATGGTGGGATATTACAGAAATTTCTGTAAGAATTTTTCTGTTGTAGCTTCACCTCTAACCGACCTCCTCAGCCCGAAAGTTCCATTTAAATGGTCTGAAGCGTGTCAGGAGAGTTTTGAGAAAATCAAAGCCCTCCTGGTTAACTTTCCTATTTTATCTGCCCCTGATTTTTCGTCTCAGTTATTGCTTGCCGTTGATGCAAGTGACACGGGTGCGGGGGCTGTACTTCTCCAACGAGATCAGGGTGATGTAGGGTTTTCACCTATTATTAATTAATTAATTCTGATAATTATGAATTATCATTTGAATTCGCTCTTAATTCAAGTTTTGGGAATTTAATCTTAAAAGATTCACGTTAGTATGTAATTCAAATATACCTAAATCACCTAATACGTCCAGTGTTTTAGGGCAATTTAAATGTATGTTACCAATATGAATTTACTCTGTGATCAGCAAAATAAATCAATTGGACTTTACTCGTTTATCTGATCTTCGCTTTACCTCGAGCAGGTAGCAACGGATCTGGGCATGAGTTTAACTTTCCAGTCACATAAAACACTAACGAGAATTCGTAATAATGAAACAAAATGTATTAAACAGTACCTACTAGTTGACAAGACTACGCTGAGAAGACTAAACATACACACACACACACATTCATGGGTTGGAAGGGAAAATGGATAATTGTCTGTCCAAAGTCTGTTAGCTAGTTCTGAGATCGCACTAAGAGCACCAACAAAGCAAAGTTAGGGTTTAGCTTTGCTTATATGTGTCTCGCGCCGATTCAGTCAAGAGATGAAAAGGTAGTTTTACACACACGGCTTGTCTGGGGAAATCCCGGCTTGCTGATTGGTCAGGCTCGTCCGTGGGATGACGCGATCGGGCTTTCCCGGGCCGTTTGAATGGAGTCTCTCTAGCTTGGTGGTTCGCTTTGGATGAACCGGGTTGGTTATGGAAAGGGCAGTGAGTGTCCGTGGAGTGAGGTGACGGAGCGGACGGAGTCGAGGGTATCGGGTCGTTCTTGTTCAGAGTCTTCTAACTTCTCCAAGTTCTGAAGTTTCTCCGTTTCGTGGCAATTCCTGCAGCGACCGAATTCCCCGCGACTCCGGTGGTTCGAAGAAGTTCTTCTCAACTCGATGAGGAGCTCTGTTCCTGCGTTTTGAGGTGCAAGTTTTGGGCCGTGCCTGGGCAGTTGTCCAATCCCGAGGTCGTAGGGGCGTGTCCACGCCTGCTTTCGACTCGGTTTTGTGCATACTTTATCCCAGTTAGAACTGACATTCTGCACTTCTGTTTCTTATCGAAAGTTTATAAATAGAATACACTGTTGTGCATTTTAACAAACATACCTATTCATTCACCACGATATTGGAAACATCATCAGCTTCAACTTGACACCAAACATGCATTATCTAGCGCTTATGGGCGCTATCTGTTAGCGGATTATTTGAAGATTATATAGTGGTTCCTACATACATCCCCAAAACTTTTATTAAACAGTTATTTACAAATGAACCTATATTTGTTTGAAAGGAAGGCATTTAGATTGTTCATTTAGTAGTTTGACGTGTGTCCTGGCAGTTCCTTTGTTGTAGCGAAAGGGAAAAGGCGCACTTTTGAGGAATGTGTCTTGGGACACAGCAAGCCTCCCTGGGGGGGGTTAAAAGTGTGATGCTGTCCTGAACACACGTTGATTCACGGCGGGAGTCTCATCACCTTTTGACTTGGTGGCTTGGTAGAACTGGTCCCAGGTCAGTGCACGAAGCGGGTTATCGGGCTGTCGACCAGATGTTGCAGTTTCAATCATCCCAATCTTGACGTGGGTACTCTCGGATTGGCCGAGCTCACTGCAGCGACAGTCCCTTGAGAATGTTTGGTAGACTTTGCGGCGCTCTGCATCGCTCTGCTGACCATCTCGATTGCCTTTATGGTCGGGTGGGGTGCGGAGGATGCGTGGTTTTACGACCTGGTTTTAGCGCGATTCCCCCTTTTATGGTTCGTGTCTGTTCATCGAGGCCTCACAGTGATATTGAGCACCCTGTTTGCTATTTTTCGCGAAAATTCAATAAACATCAGCGACATTATTCCACCATTGAGCAGGGAGGCGCTTGCTCTCGTCCTTGCTCTTAAGCATTTTGATGTTTATGTAGGCTCTGTTTCGTATCCGTTGATTGTCTACACGGATCATAACATAGTCTTTTGAATCGAATGAAAAACGCTAACCAACGTTTGATGCGTTGGAGTTTGTTTCTACAGACGTTCGAATTAGACATTCGGCACATTCGTGGTAAAGATAATGTTGTTGCTGATGCTTTATCTCGTGTCTAATTGGAATAAATTGTAACTTTTTCCTGTTTTACATAAAACAAAAGGAAAAGGTAAGCTCACTTATTTCTACAATTTATTCACTTAAGGGTGAGGGTGTTACGTGTATCTGTGACTTTAATATGATTGAGCCCATAGGTGGTGTTGGGGAATTCTGTTCCATGAGTGGTGACGTCATTGAGGATTCGGATATAAAGGCCGTCAGGCGAAAATGGCGGTCTCTCTCTCTCTCTCTCTCTCTCTCTCTCTCTCTCTCTCTCTCTCTCTCTCTCTCTCTCTCTCTGAGTGCATGCTGGGAGCGAGTGGGCGGAGTTGGATGTGTGTGGAGTGAGAGCGTTTGGCTGCGAGTCGAGTGAGTTTTCTCTATCTTTTCTATCCTTTCAATACACTTAGGTAGTATTGTTGGCGTTTGTTTTAGAAGAGTGTTTAAGGAAAGTAAGGCGCTGTCCCAGTATACGTGGACACAAGTGAGAGAATATCATGTAACAATGGCTAGACTGGACAGGTGGTATTGTTTTAAACACCATTTTAATACCATTAAGTGTTGTGTAATCTCACCTGTAGGTTTTTCTGATCATTGTTTGGTTAGCTGTAATATTTTTATTAACAATGTTAAATCAAGAAGTGCATATTGGCATTTTAATATTGGTCTACTGCAAGACAAATTGTTTTGTGAGTTTTTAAATCTTTTTGGGAAAATTTTAGGAATAGGAAGTCATCAAATTCTTTGGAATTGGTAAGAGATAGAGAACGTATTAAAGTTCTCAAAAATAAAAAGAAAGCTTTAGATGATTTGTTGGGTATTAGGGCACAGGGTGCTCTGGTACGATCAAGATTTCAAAGTGCAGCACAAATGGATGGTCCAACCAAGTTTTTCTTTGCCCTTGAAAAAAGAATGGCTTAAATAGAATTATGCATTCTTTATTATCAGAATCTGGCACAGAAATCACAGAGCCTAAGGAGATTAGGAAAAGAGAAGTGGCTTTTTATTCAGAGCTGTTCAGGAGTGAATACACGGAGGTGGAAGAGATAGCCAGTTGCTTTTATGAGGGTCTACCTAAGGTTCCAGAAGGGACAAATGCTGAACTGGAAAAACCTTTTACGAAAGGTGAGTTGTATGATGCCCTAAAGAGTATGGAGTGTGGGAAAGCTCCGGGATTGATGGTATCCCAGTCGAGTTTTATAAGTCACTCTGGGCTGTGTTAGGAGATGATCTGCTAGAAATGCTCAATGACAGTTTGACCAGAGGGTTGCTGCCTATGAGCTGTAGAAGAGCGGTCATCACCCTTTTACCAAAGAAAGGGGACCTCAGAAATATAAAGAACTGGCGACCTGTTTCACTCCTATGCTCTGATTTTAAAATTTTGTCTAAAGCCTTAGCAATTAGATTAAAAGAGGCGATTGGTTGGGTCATCCATGTGGACCAGACATACTGTGTACCTAACAGATCTATTTTTGATAACATTTATTTAATCAGAGACATTTTTGATATCTCTAGATCATTGGGTTTAAATGTTGGTCTCATTTCCTTGGACCAAGAAAAAGCTTTTGACCGGGTTGAGCATAACTACCTCTGGCAGACGCTAAGAGAGTTTGGTTTCAGCCCGAGTTTTATTAAAATAATTGGGGTGTTGTATGGAAACATTGAGAGTGTACTTAAAATTAATGGTGGCCTGAGTGCTCCTTTTAAGATCACAAGGGGCATAAGGCAAGGATTTGCTTTGTCAGGCATGTTGTATGCTTTAGCAATTGAACCATTGTTAGTGAGAATAAGGGCAAAGATTGATGGCTGGAGTATACCACAATGTGATTTTAAAATTAAGCTGTCGGCTTATGCTGATGATGTTATTGTTTTTGTGAATAAGCAAGAAGAAGTAGATAATTTAAGAATAATAATTGATGACTTTGGAAAGCTGTCTTCAGCTAAGGTAAACTGGAATAAGAGTGAAGCTGTTATATGTGGAAAGTGGGAGGCTAAATGTCTCCTAATCTACCTGCTGGACTTGAATGGAAGAAAAATGGCTTTAAGTATTTAGGTGTATACTTGGAGAAGATTCGACATTGCAAAAAAACTGGGAGGGTGTTTTAGAAAAACAAAAGGACGACTGGAAAAGTGGAAATGGCTGTGGCCTAAAATGTCATTTAGAGGACGCATTATAATCATCAATAATTTGGTTGCTTCAACATTCTGGCATCGCTTGGCATGTACAGAACCCCAAGTGGACTTCTTGCAAAACTACAGGCTCTTATTGTGGACTTTTTTGGACTAAGTTTCACTGGGTACCCCAGAGTGTACTGTATCTCCCTAAGGAGGAAGGGGGTCAAGGGCTTGTACATCTGGCCAGCAGAGGAGCAACTTTTCGTTTACAATTTATTCAAAGATTTTTAACTGGACCAGAAGATCTTGTGTGGAGAAATGTTGCAAAATTTATTTTGAGTCAAGCCGGAGGACTGGGACTGGATTCTACTTTGTTCTTAATGGACTCCAGTAAAATTCAGCTGAGTGGACTGACCCCATTTTATAAAGGGGTTTTTAAAATCTGGAGTTTTTAAGAAAAAAGAAGAGGGCTTTTGGTTTGTCTTTATATTGGTTATTGGAAGAGCCTATTGTGTTTGGAGCTAGGTTTGATGTTTTAAGTGAAACTACTTGGGGTTTCGAAAATGCATTCTGTAGAGCAAGAAAAGTTAAATTTTCTGACATTATAGCTGCTGGAGGTCCTGAGTTAAATAACTCACTTGCTTCTTGCATTGGAGTTAAATCAACAAGATTAGTAGGGAAATTACTGGATCTCTTAAAACAGAAGATTACTGTAGAAGAAAAATCTGTTCTTATAAGTTATGATGAAGGAAAGGTGGTTCCAAATAACAATGATCCTTTTCCAGAAGTTTTTATTACTCCTGATCTTAAAGGTGCAGATGGGGATTTGTTAAAAATTTGGAGGAGTTAACTATTAATGAAGCTGATAGTAAAAAACTATACAAAAGCTGTGTTAAAATTTTAAATTTGAAGTCTTTAAATGGAAGAGCTGACACTGTTTGGAGAAACAAACTAGGTTTGGATCAGAGTATAAAACCTGTGTGGAGAGTTTTTATAAACCTCCTTTGGAAAAAAAGGTGGGGACCTCCAGTGGAGAATTTTTTATGCAGCGCAGTTGCTGTCAATTCTTTTGTGCATGTTATTAATCCAAATGTCTGTAACCAGTGTCCTTTTTGTGGAGAAAAAGAAACTATTTTTCATTGCTTTATGGAGTGTACAAGATTGTGTTATTTATTTGATTTTCTTACACTGTTGCTTGGTAAATTAGATGAAATTTTTACTGTGCAGAGTTTTATTTTTGGATATCGATATTCAGCGAAAAACAAGATAAAATGTCAACTTTTAAATTTCATTGTGGGTGAAGCAAAAATGGCAGTGTATTTAAGCAGGAGGAACAAAATAGAAGGTTCAGAAGGATGTGAAGTTGTATCTATTTTTAAAAATCGGATAAAAGCAAGAGTGTGGGTTGATTTTAAATTTTATAATATGATGAAAGACGTAATGTTTTTTTTCGGCTCAGTGGTGCTACAATGATGCAACTTGCTCTGTTGTAGATGGATTCTTAATTTTCTCTTGTCTGTTACAGTGATGAATGTAAATGTAAATTTTTACTGTGAGTCATTAATTGTATTAGAATTGTCTTAACAGTGGAAAAGTTGTGAAATAAATGTTTGGTTAAATTCAAAAAATTCTCTCTCTCTCTCTCTCTCTCTCTCTTTCTCTCTTTTTCTCTCTCTCTCTCTCTCTCTTTCTTTGTTCTACGTTTCCCACGGTTCTGGTGGCGTCTCCCTTATTGCCTCTTTTGAGGCTGGTATTTTGTTTTGTTTAACAAATTTCGTTTTTATGTGGTTTCTTTTTGATTACCTTATCAGTAGCGGGTAGTTTATCTTATTAGTTCACGTTTTGTTGAGTTAGTAAGAGCTGAGGGAGGGAAGTAGTTGTCCGGAAGACTCACCCGTTCTGGTTTTGTTTGTCGGCAGACAGGTAAGAGCTGCAATCCGAGAACAGGGGTAGTCAGGGCTTGCTTCCTTAGTTTTCCTACCCGCGATTTGTTATCCTTCATGTTTCGTTTATAAGTCATGTGAATTGTTTTTTTTATTATTTTGAGAATTATTCAATAAATGGAGGTGTCTTAAATTCATATCGGGTGTTGTGACTCTTTTATATGTTTGGCCTGTATATTTTTCGTTTGTTTTTATTTAAGCGAGCCACAAATCAGTTATGGGCCGTAACAATGGGGTTTATGGTTCCTCTGGCTTGCGTTGTTGGGGACACTTAACTTCTAGGGATTATCGTCGAATTGATTACAGAGACCGTCTCTGCATTTAATAAGAAATTGTTCACTCTCGTCATTATACATCCCTGTCATTGTATTCTTCTGCTTTATACTGTACTGTGTTTTGATGCAACCTGTGTTGTTAAAAGCGCTATATAAATAAAAATGATTGATTGAAATTTCAGAATGATCACTTATTCCTAAAAAAACCTGTATTTCCCATTTCCCTTTTAATTAAACATAATTCTATCCTGCTTTGTGTTAAATGGGTTTTGTTCCCTTCAAACATCAATCATGTCATGTTTTTACACATTTAAGTATTTTCTAGACACATCAGATTTTAAATTTGCCCTCCTGGAAACATCTAATCTTGTGCACTTAACATTAAAAACCCATACCAAAATACATTTACCTTTACATAATGGTTTAATTTTTTTTAAAGAGTGTAATTGTGGTGTGCTCTGTTTATGATAAAAGCTCTGTTTATGATAAAAAGTAAGGATCCTCGTGTCCTGTAAGAGTCACATCTCATGGCGCTTTGCCAGAAAGAAAGTGTCGCAAATAAATAAGAAAAAAGGCAGAATTCTGACTTTATATCTCGCAATTTGAGAAAAAAAGTGAATTGTGAGATAAAAAAGTCGCAATAACTTTTTTTTTTTTTATTCAGTGGCGAAACGGGCTTCCATATAAGGCAGAGTGGAAAGGCGAGCTTAAAAAAAAAAAAAAAAAAAAGCACGTGAGCTTCCAATGTGACGTCAACGCAGGCGCTATAGAAGACCCGCTCGCGCGCTTCTAACGGCAGACGCGTATCTAGTTGAGTGAGCGGTTAGAAGCAGCGACTGATTCCACTCACTTAAACTATTCAGATTCACGATTTACAGACAGTCTTTTCAGAATATTCACACTGTTCACAAATGTCTACAACTGAGGCAAGCCTCTCGCTCGAGCCGCCTGGGCTTCAAAACCTTCGAGTTTCAAAAGTGTCGATTTAAAGCGATTCGATGGAGAACAGCCCAGCAGCTGAGATGGACATCAACAGCAGTAAGTAGTGTTATTTTACTTTCTCGGTCTGAGCTCAGTCTTTGGCTCAGTTTTTGACTTTGCTTTCCAGCAAAATATGAACTTGTATGCTCGCTCGTCCAGAGGAGCCAAACAGCTCAGAGAGATATTTTTGTCATACTATGGGCTATCTATAACAGTTTAATAACGAAACCCCAGAATTCATAGAGCCAATAAATATTACAAAACAATAGGGTAAACAGAGCAAACTCGAACAGAAACTTTTTGTTAGCAATGCAAATTTATTCATAAAATAGTTTAGCAGGTGGAAAGCTACATGACATTTCTTACTAGTTCTTGAAGCAGTTAAACTTAAAAGATTCGCTGTTAGTAGACTCTGAACACAACTAAGACGTCACGATAAGAGGTAAAACCGGCCTTTACCTTAACTGCAGATTTTTCTATGTCTCATTATTAGAGCTGTACTATTTTCAGCTTGAATCAGTTCACTGTCAGAAATGTGTCGAAAAGTAATCTGTTTCTGATCTGTGGTTAGAGATGTTTGTTTCTAATATTTTTCTGTTTTCTCTTCTTCATTCCAGGCACAGCTATCAAAGGGAAGAAGGAGAAAGCGAGAGTCGTCTTCAGGAAGCTGTGCAAAGCTGTGAAGCGGCGGTTCTTCCGCGGGCCGGACCGAGTGGAGAGTCTCTCAGCTCAGACGGACGCTCATCTGGACGATCATGAGGGGCGCCTGTCCCAGGTCCGTCAGCTGCCGTGGATCCTGCTGTTCTGAGCTGCTGTGTCTGCCGGGGCAGGTGTGCGCCGATCTGGAGCTGCCGCTGTATGTGCCGTGTTCCTCCAGGATCATCGAGGAAACGCCTGTTCCAGATTCATCTGCTCTGAATCCGAGTCACAGTGAGCCATTGTTACTTTACTTATTGTTATTTCTGTCTGTCAATAATTAATTGGCAGCATCTGTTTCCACTAAGTGTAAATAGCAATAGAGGTTATTTTGCAGTGAAAATAGCATATTTTCTTAGCTATTGATTCAGTTTACACTAAGAGCAAATAGCAATGGATTCTATTGACACCATTTTCTGTTATTTATACAACTTATTGCAAAAAGTGCCAATTATCTGCATCTCCGTACTGTAGTACATTATAAAACAGTATGCAATAGTAATGTATTAAATGTACACGGTAGACTTAATAAGACTTAATAATTTGACAATGACATTTGTTGTGCTGTTTCCATGTTTAATTAGTAGTTCACAGTAATCTGTGGTCAGGGATGTTTCTAATGGTTTGCTCTTCATGTGTTTCAGAAAAAGCTAAGAAAGGAAGGAAGAGAAAAGCTGTCCGTGCCTTCTTCCGGAGAGCATGTAAGGCTGTGAAGCAGCTCTTCCCCTGCTGTGACCAGGACAGAGTCCAGCCTCCTAAAGCAGAGCCGCATCTCGAGCAATCCCAGCTCGTTCTGCCGGAGGAGCAGGACCAGGTCTCTGCAGACCTCCAGTCCTCTCCTGAGGAGGAAGAAGATGTCCCCGAGATTGAGGCCCATGATGCAGTTCTGCTCTCTCCAGTGTCTGGTTCGGGTCCGGTTCAGTGTCACCGTCGATCAAGTCAGAAAAGACACCGGACACAGTGTCTCCTGATCCAGAAATCGATTTGCCCCAAGGTGAGCCATTACCGCTTGGCAACATGTCATTTCTGCTCTGTCTTATTTTCTCTTTATTGATGCTATAGACTTTTCCAAATTTACTAGCCACTCAACATTTTCACTGGCCATCATTTTGTTGTTGGGGGAAATTACATCAACTTTTAACTTCAACTCTGCTGTTGACAATCAAAGGAACTTACAGTCCATCTTCTGTTTCTGTGTGCTTTTCAGGATCCACTGTGTCTTTGTTTGAAGTGGGACATTTGATCGCTTCGGGGAACCCGGCAAGGTCTATGAGGGAACACATTTATTCAGCGACAAAGTGAAGGTCGCTCTGAAGTGTATTCCCAAGCGCAAAGCGGACCGCTATCTTGACATTGTAAGTTGGCTAAACCTGCAGAATAAGTGTGTTTTATAACCTGTAGCTGACATGCAGCTGGAACAGAAGACGGCAAACTAACAGATCTTGTGTTTGTCTCTCCTCAGCCTGGTCACTCCAAACCGGTGCTTGCTGAAGTGGCTCTGATGCTCCGGCTGGGAGAAGCTCCCTTGTGCCCCAACATCATTCGGCTACACCAGTGGGTGGAGAATGAGAGCAGCTTCACTCTCATTATGGATTACCCTGAACCCTGCAGGACCTGGAGGATTACATCTTGTTCAACGGCCCCATCAGTGAAGCACAAGCACGCTTGTTCATGTATCAAGTGCTTGATGCCGTCAAACACTGCCATAAGCATGGAGTTTATCACGGTGATATCCGCTCAAGGAACATCCTGGTAACTCTCCACAGTCTGGAGCTCAATCTCTTTGACTTCCGCTGCGCTCGTCTGATCCGCAGCGAGGGATTTAACAGCAGTGAATACCAAGGTGAGTCCTGCTGATGATCACGTGACGTTGTGTTGTTGATGGTGAAGCGTACAGAAGCACTGAAACCCGTGTCTCTTTTTTTGAACAGGATCAGAGGCATACACCCCTCCTGAGGTCCTCATGCACTCTGTTTTCCACGCCGCAGAAGCAGACGTCTGGGCACTGGCAGTTCTGCTCTTTGAGATCATGCACAGATATCTGCCATTTGAAAGCTTTGATGCCATTCAGCATGGCTACCTCAAGATGGATCCCACCTTATCCACTGGTGAGCACTCAGTTTTCCTGTTCAGATGACGTTTACTGTTACGTTTGATGTGAGGATACTAACCATGCTCTCTCTGAACTCTTCCCAGCGTACCATGACCTTATTTTCCATAGTTTGAGCCGTAATCCAGCTCACCGGCTGACGCTCCAGCAGCTGGAAGAGCACCGCTGGATGATACTCTGGAGGTCTAGGTAAAACGAAGACTGTTTTCATGCACATCAGAGCACAGGCAGACAGCAAAATACAAAGAATGAAAAGAATGTAATATTTCAGAGTGCTGCTGTCTGTAGAAACTAAAACATAGAAAAAGTGCATGGAAACATAGTTACTTAGTGCTTCACAAATTCTTAATGAAAGGTAAATCATAAATGTAACATTGATGCTTCATAAGTAACATTAATGTAAAAAAAAGAAAATAACATTTTTAAAAATACTATTCTAGAAAGTAAAGTAAGTCACTACTTGGTGGCTTTTTAGTGACATTAACATAAGAAATGAAAAAATGAATAATTACAAAAAGTTAAGAAATGTTCAAAAAAAAAAAAAAAAAAACATAAATGAAAAAAATTAATAATTACAAAAAAGTAAAGAACATTTTTGAAAAGAAAATAATAATTAAAAAGAGTCTTTTTGTAATAATCAGTCACAAATTGGTGGCTTTTTAGTGACATTAACATCAGAAAAAAAAAAAAAGAAAAATAATTACAAAAAAAAAGTAAAGAAAAGTTTTGAAAAGGAAAAAAAAATCAAACAACATAAGAAATGAAAAAAAGTAAAAAGAATAATAATTACAAAAAAAAAGTAAAGAAAAGTTTTGAAAAGAAAAAAAAATAAAACAACATAAGAAATGAAAAAAAGTAAAAAATAATTTTAAAAAAAAAAAAAAAAAAATTTTAAAAAAAAAATAAAACAAACATAAATGATGGCGTTTAAGTGACTAACAAAAAGTAAAGAAAAGTTTAGAAAAGAAAAAAATAAAACATATTTTTGAAAATAATAAAAAAATAATAATACTTTTAAAAAAAAAAATTTTTTTAATAATCAGTCACAAATTGGTGGTTTTTTTAGTGACATAAGAAATGAAAAGAAAATGAAAAAAAGTAAAGCATAAAAAATAATAATAATAAAAAAAGAATATTTTTTAATAATCAGTCACAAATTGGTGGCTTTTTAGTGAATTAACATAAGAAATGAAAAAAAGGAATAATAATTACAAAAAAAAAAAAAAGTTTTGAAAAGAAAAAAATAAAGCAAGATAAGAAAAGATAAAATAAATAATTACAAAAAAAGCAAAAAAGTTTTGAAAAGAAAAAAATAAAACAATATAAGAAATGGAAAAAGTAAAAATACTTTTGAAAAAAAAAAAAATATTTTTGTAATAATCAGTCACAAATTTGTGGCATTTTAGTGACTAACATAAGAAATGAAAAAAAAATGAAAAAAAAGTAAAGAAAAGTTTTGAAAAGCAAAAAAATCAAACAAAATAAGAAATGAAAAAAAGTAAAAATATTTTTGAAAAAAAAAAAATTGTAATATTCAGTCACAAATTTGTGGCGTTTTAGTGACATTAACATAAGAAATGAAAAGAAAATGACAAAAAAAGTAAAGCATATTTTTGAAAAAGAAAATAATAATAATAAAAAAAATATTTTTTAATAATCAGTCACAAATTGGTGGCTTTTTAGTGACATTAAGATAAGAAAAGAAATGAAAAAAAAGAATAATAATTAAGAAAAAAAATAAAAAAAAAGAAAAGAAAAAAAAAAAAAAAAAAAAGAAAAGTTTTGAAAAAAAAAAAAAAAAATAAAGAAAGTTTGAAAAAAAAAAAAATAAAGCAAGATAAGAAAAGATAAAATAAATAATTACAAAAAAAGCAAAGAAAAGTTTTGAAAAAAAAAAAAATAAAACAACATAAGAAATGAAAAAAAAAAGTAAAAATACTTTTGAAAAAATATATATATATTTTTGTAATAATCAGTTACAAATTTGTGGCATTTTAGTGACTAACATAAGAAATGAAAAAAAAAAGTAAAGCATATTTTTAAAAAGAAGATAATAATAATAAAAAAAAGAATATTTTTGTAATAATCAGTCACAAATTGGTGGCTTTTTAGTGACATTAACATAAGAAATGAAAAAAAGAATAATAATTACAAAAAAGTAAAGAAAAGTTTTGAAAAAAAAAAAATAAAACAAGATAAGAAATGATAAAATAAATAATTATAAAAAAGTAAAGAAAAAATTTAAAAAGAAAAGAAAAGAAAATAACATAAGAAATGATAAAATAAATAATTTAAAAAAGTAAAAGAAAAAAAAAAAACATAACAAGAAATGAAAAAAAAGTAAAAATACTTTTGAAAAAAAAATATTTTTGTAATAATCAGTCACAAATTGGTGGCTTTTTAGTGACTAACATAAGAAATGAAAAAATGAATTATTACAAAAAGTTAAGAAATGTTCAAAAAAAAAAAACATAAATGAAAAAAAATTAATAATTGCAAAAAAAAGTAAAGAACATTTTTGAAAAGAAAATAATAATTAAAAGAGTCTTTTTGTAATAATCAGTCACAAATTGGTGGCTTTTTAGTGACATTAACATGAGAAATAAAAAAAGAAAAATAATTACAAAAAAGTAAAGAAAAGTTTTGAAAAGCAAAAAATCAAACAACATAAGAAATGAAAAAAAAAAAAGAATAATAATTACAAAAAAAAGTAAAGAAAAGTTTTGAAAAAAAAAAAAACAACATAAATGATAAAATAAATAATTACAAAAAAGTAAAGAAAAGTTTAGAAAAGAAAAAAATAAAACAACAGAAGAAATGAAAAAAAGTAAAAATACTTTTGAAAAAAAAAAAAAATTGTAATAATCAGTCACAAATTTGTGGCGTTTTAGTGACTAACATAAGAAATGAAAAGAAAATGACAAAAAAGTAAAGCATATTTTTGAAAATAATAAAGAAATTAATAATAATAAATAAATAATAATAAAAAAGAATATTTTTTAATAATCAGTCACAAATTGGTGGCTTTTTTTAGTGACATTAACATAAGAAATGAAAAAAAAAAAGGAATAATAATTACAAAAAAAAAATAAAGAAAAGTTTTGAAAAAAAAAAAAAATAAAGCAAGATAAGAAATGGAAAAAAGTAAAAATACTTTTGAAAAAAAAATTGTAATAATCAGTCACAAATTTGTGGCGTTTTAGTGACATTAACATAAGAAATGAAAAAGAAAATGACAAAAAAAAGTAAAGCATATTTTTGAAAAGAAATTAATAATAATAAAAAAAGAATATTTTTTAATAATCAGTCACAAATTGGTGGCTTTTTAGTGACATTAACATAAGAAATGAAAAAAAGAATAATAATTACAAAAAAATAAAGAAAAGTTTTGAAAAAAAAAAAAATAAAGAAAAGTTTTGAAAAGAAAAAAAAATAAAGCAAGATAAGAAAAGATAAAATAAATAATTACAAAAAAAAAAGCAAAGAAAAGTTTTGAAAAAAAAAAATAAAACAACATAAGAAATGGAAAAAAAGTAATATAATACTTTTGAAAAAATATATATATATTTTTGTAATAATCAGTCACAAATTTGTGGCATTTTAGTGACTAACATAAGAAATGAAAAAAAGTAAAGCATATTTTTGAAAAGAAAATAATAATAATAAAAAAAGAATATTTTTGTAATAATCAGTCACAAATTGGTGGCTTTTTAGTGACATTAACATAAGAAATGAAAAAAAGAATAATAATTACAAAAAAAGTAAAGAAAAGTTTTGAAAAGAAAAAAATAAAACAAGATAAGAAATGATAGAATAAATAATTATAAAAAAGTAAGAAAAAATTTAAAAGAAAAAAAAATAAAACAACATAAGAAATGATAAAATAAATAATTTAAAAAAAAAAAGTAAAGAAAATAAAAAAACATAATAAGAAATGAAAAAAAAGTAAAAATACTTTTGAAAAAAATATTTTTGTAATAATCAGTCACAAATTGGTGGCTTTTTAGTGACTAATATAAGAAATGAAAACAAAAATAATTACAAAAAAGTAAAGAAAAATTTTTAAAGAAAAAAAAAAACAACAACATAAATGAAAAAAAAGTAAAAATACTTTGAAAAAAAAATATATATATTTTTGTAATAATCAGTCACAAATTTGTGGCGTTTTAGTGACTAACATAAGAAATGAAAAAAAAAAAGTAAAGCATATTTTTGAAAAGAAAATAATAATAATAAAAAGAATATTTTTGTAATAATCAGTCACAAATTGGTGGCTTTTTAGTGACATTAACATAAGAAATGAAAAAAAAAAGAATAATAATTACAAAAAAAGTTAAGAAAAGTTTTGAAAAGAAAAAAATAAAACAAGATAAGAAATGATAAAATAAATAATTATAAAAAGTAAAGAAAAAATTTAAAAAAAAAAAAAGAAAACAACATAAGAAATGATATAATAAATAATTACAAAAAGTAAAGAAAATTTTTAAAAAAAAAAAAACAACATAAGAAATGAAAAAAAGTAAAAATACTTTTAAAAAAAAAATTATGTAATAATCAGTCACAAATTGGTGGCTTTTTAGTGACTAACATAAGAAATGAAAAAAAAAATTATAAAAAAGTAAAGAAAAGTTTTGAAAAGAAAAAAAATAAAACAACATAAGAAATGAAAAAAAAAGTAAAAATACTTTTGAAAAAAAAAAATATTTTTGTAATAATCAGTCACAAATTTGTGGCTTTTTAGTGACATTAACATAAGAAAATGAATAATTATTACAAAAAAAAGTAATTATCCCCTCCTAGGATCGCCACCTTAACGTGGTGGAGGGGTTTGAGTGCCTGAATGACCCTAGGATCTAGGTTGTCCGGGGCTATATGCTCCTGGTAGGGTATCCCAAGGCAAACAGGTCCTAGGTGACAAGCCAGACTAAGAGCGGTCCACCCCCACCCCTTATGAACAACAAAAATAACGTTGCGTCGCCTGGTACGGAGCCAGGCTTGGGGCTAGGGCCGGCATGCGAGCGCGCCTGGTGGCCGGGCACAGCCCGAAACAGCAGCGTGGGGCCATCCTCCCGTGGGCCCACCAACCCCTGGACACAGAATCTGGTTTTAGGGACATGGAATGTTACGTCTCTGGGGAGAAAGGAGCCTGAGTTCTTGCAGGAGGTTGAGAGGTAACGGCTAGAGATAGTTGGGCTCACCTCCACGTGCAGCTTGGGCTCTGGAACCCAACTTCTCGTGAGAGGCGGCACACAGGTGTGGGCTTGCTTATAACCCCCCAGCTTAGCCACCATGTGTTGGAGTTTATCCCGGTGGACGAGAGGGTCGCCTCCCTGCGACTTTGGGTCGGGGGAAGGACTCTCACTGTCATTTGTGCCTACGGGCCGAATGGCAGTGTAGAGTACCTGGCCTTCTTGGAGTCCTTGGGAGGGGTGCTGGAAAGCGATCCAACCGGGGACTCTATCGTCCTGCTGGGGGACTTCAACGCTCACCGTGATTGGGGGGAACGGCCCCCCGATCTAAACCAGAGTGGTGTTCTGTTGTTGGAATTCTGTGCTAATCATGGTCTGTCCATAACAAACACCATGTTCAAGCATAAGGGTGTCCACCAGTACAAGTGGCATCAGGACACCCTAGGGCGGAGGTCGATGATCGACTTTGTGGTTGTATCATCTGATCTAGGGCCGCATGTCTTGGACACGTATGGGTGAAGAGAGGGGCATAGCTGTCAACTGATCACCACCTGATGGTGAGTTGGATTGGGAGGAGGCCAGACAGACTTGGCAGGCCCAAACGTACCGTGACGTTTGGCAGAGACCCCTGTCAGGGAGATCTTCAACTCTCGCCTCCGGCAGAACTTTGACCGGATCCAGAGGGAGGCTGGAGACGTTGAGTCCGAGTGGACTATGTTCTCTGCCTCTTTGGTCAATGCAGCCGTCCGGAGCTGTGGCCGTAAAGTCTCCGGTGCATGTCGTGGCGGCAACCCCACCGGAAGAAAGGGATGCCGTCAAGCTGAAGAAGGAGTCCTATCAGGCCTGGTTGGCTCGTGGGACTCCTGAGGCAGCTGACAGGTACCGGTGGGCCAAGCAGACCACTGCCCGGGTGGTTCTGGTCTCAGGTCTGGGAGGAGTTCGGGAAGGCCATGAACAAGGACTATCGGACGGCCTCAAAGAGGTTCTGGCAAACCGTCCGACGCCTCAAAAAAGGGAATCAGTGCCCTGCCAACACCGCATACGGTGCTGGTGGGAACCTGCTAATAGAGACCTGCAATCCCGCGGGAGTACCGCGGGTCTCATGAGACCAGCGCAACCCAGTGCGGCGCAGGACGAAATTTGATATGTGAACGCGGGTGCGGGCGGTAAGGTCCTCGTGTGTGTGCGGGTTGCGGGAGAATAAAATTATTTGCGGGACTCCCGCAAAATGGAAATATCTTAAAATTAAATTGTTAAAAAGAAATAAAATATTATTTATCTGCTGCACAAAAGCAACAAGAACAACTCAAAATAACGTAAATTCTCACGTGGTTCTTGCGAGGAACAAAGACCATAGACCCACACGAGGCAAAATGTCTGAAGAGCATGACACAGGTGGAGCGCTTAGTGCTACATATATTAGTTCATTATTAAAGAAAGGAACATACAGAACTACAAAGCCAAACAAAGGGAAATCCGATATTTGGAAATGTTTTTCTATAGTATGTGACGGTATGGAAAGCACCTTCCCTTTGCGAGCTGCGACAAATGCAGCAAAATACTCGCATACAGCAGCCACAATTCTGGAACTTCAGGTCTGAAGCGTCATGTGTACACAGTTTTAATGTTTACATGCGGGCAGGAGCGGGACAAAACTTGAATATTGCGGGCTGGAGCGAAAAAAATCTATATTGTTGCGGAGGCGGGACAGAACCTGCGGGGCGGGACTGAAAAATCTGTCCCGCGCAGGTCTCTACCTGCTAACCACGACTGGGGAATTTGTCGGGCGGTGGAAGGAATACTTTGAGGATCTCCTCAATCCTCCCAGGGGGGGCACTCGACCATCACCCTGGCTGAGGTCACTGAGGTTGTTGAGAAGCTTGCGAGATCCGCCCAGACTACCTCAGGTCTCTGGATGTTGTGGGGCTGTCTTGGCTGACACGCCTCTGGACTGGCAGACCGGGGTGGTGGTTCCTCTTTTTAAGAAGGGGGACCGGAGGGTGATCTCCAACTATTGGGAGATCACACTCCTCAGCCTCCTGGGAAAGTCTATGCCAGGGTACTAGAGAGGAGAATCCGTCCGATAGTGGAACCTCAGCTTCAATGCGGGTTTTGTCCTGGACGTGGAAGACTGGACCAGCTCTATACCCTCTTCAGGATACTGGAGGGTTCCTGGGAGTTTGCCCAACCAGTCCACATGCGATTTGTGTATTTGGAGAAGGCATTCCACCGGGTTCCTTGTGGTGTCCTTTGGGGGGTGCTCTGGGAATACGGGTTAAGAGGCCCATTGTTAAGGGCTGTCCGGTCCCTGTATGATCAGAGCAGGCATTGATGCCGGCATTAAGTCAGACTTGTTCCCAGTGCATGTTGGATTCGGACAGGGCTGCCTTTGTCACCGGTCCTGTTCATTATTTTTATGGATAGGATTTCTAGGCGCAGCTGGGGGCTGGAGAGGGTCTGTTTTGGCGACCACAGGATAGCGTCTCTGCTTTTTGCCAAGACCTACAGTGTGCGCTGGGGCGGTTTGCAGCTGAGTGTGAAGCGGCTGGGATGAGAATCAACACCTCTAAGCCTGAAGCAATGGTTCTCAGTCAGGTTGGTGGGGAGCTCCTGCCTCAGGTGGAGGAGTTAGGGGAGGATGGAACGAGAGATCGACAGGTGCAGCTTCTGCAGTAATGCGGTCGCTGTACTGGTCTGTCATTTACGGTTGATATTCAATGTTACTCTCAGCTATGGTCATGATCTTTGGGTCATGACCGAAAGAATGAGATCCCTGATACAAGCGGCCGAAATTCGTTTCCTCCGTAGGGTGGCTGGGCACTCCTTTAGAGATAGGGTGATGATGTTTATTCATTCATTTATTTATTTATTTATTTTCTTCCAGAGAAAATAGTAGTAGTAGTAGTAGTAGTAGTACAAACAAAGTAAAGAATAGTTTTGAAATAATCAGTCACAAAGTTTTAGTGACATTAACATATGAAATGAAAAAAAAATAATAATTATTAAAAAAAGTAAACAATATTTTTATAATAATTAGTCACAAATTTGTGGCTTTTTAGTGACATTAAGAAATGAAAAAAAATAATATATAATACTATTTTTAAAAAGGAAAGCATATTTATGTATAATATTTAAAAAAATTAACTAGTCACAAGTTTGTGGCTTTTTAGTGACATTAACATACGAAATAAAAAGAATTAATAATTGAAAAAAAGTAAAGAATATTTTTGCAATAATCAGTCACAAATCTGTGGCGTTTTAGTGAAATTAACATAAATAAAAAAAAAATCCAAAAAAACGTAAAGAATATAAAAAAATAATAATAATAATAAAAATGTTTTTTGTAATAACCAGTCACAAATTGGTGGCTTTTTAGAGACATTAACATAAGAAATAAAAAATAATAATTACAAAAAAAAGTAAAGAATATTTTTGAAAAGAAAAAAATAAAACATAAACATAAGAAATGAAAAAATAATTTACATAAGAAATGCAAAAAAAGTAAAGAACATTTTGTGTGTGAATTTGCTAGTACGATGTCGGACAATGTAATATGCTCTGGTCCCCTCCTTGCCTACCGGGGTGATGAGATTTACAGCAGACTGCTGGGTCTCAATGGCTGGATGTCGAAGTGGTGCCCAGTTTCTGGATGGACCTGTTGAAAAGAGATGGTCTTCATCCCTCCTGGGGTGGTGCCGCTCTTCTATCTAGAAATATGGCATATAGTCTTAGAGTTCCAACTTGACCAACTAGTGCCCAGGTGTTACGTGTTCGCGTTTTGTCGTGTGTTTTTCTTCCCTCTCTCTGTTCTCCGCCCTTTACACTCTCAGTCACCGGTCATTGGTTCCCGTCACCCATCAATCATCATCAGCGCTGACGTCACCCATTCCGCAGTCTCCAATCATTCCAAACCACCTCAAATAAAAGAGCCCGCCAGACCACCCACAAGCCCCATTTTGTTTTGCCGTTTGCTCGCTACTTTTTTCGGAATACTGATTGTCATTGTATATTGCATTGTTTGATGTTCGTTACTGTGTATTGTTCTCCCGTTCCCTTTTCCACTCATATTGTTAGTTGTCATTCGTTGTGTGTTGTGAGGCCGGGGAGAAGTGGACAGGTAAGAACGTCACGTGACTTAGTAGGAATCTACTTTGTATAGTACATTAGGTTAGGGGCGCGTGCCACCCCATGTACTTTTGTTTTGATCAGAGAGCGTAGTTAAGTTAGGGGCGGCCACGGACGCTGAAGACATTTTTATTTTCAAATAATTAGTGTTGGTAGATAGTCTAGGGGGGAAGTTAAATAGCTGGAGACGGTTTTGAGTTATTTTCTTTACTTTAGCACCGCCCTCGTCTCTTCTTCCCGTTCCCTTCGTCTTGTGGTTTTTTGTTTCTGTAAATAATGTAAATATTGTACGTGTATATATACCATTTTCTTTTTCTGTTCTATCACCATTGCACCGCGTGTATTTAATCATCACCTACACAAATAAAAAAATTATTATCTTGTACATTAGTTTGCACAGTTGTCTTTGTCCCACACACTATACGCACGTTTTTGATGTCTATCTTTTAAATGTTATACCCCTGTACCCCTAGACCTACGTGGGGTCGTAACATTTTTGGGGGCTCGTCCGGGATCTTTAAAACCCATCCCAAGACATTAAGAAGCTGTGCGTGCAGGTTGTGTTGTGGCAAAGTGATACCTTCGTATAGGTCTGGAGCGGTAGTGTGTAGTGTAGTGTTGCGCTCTCTGTGTGTGTTTGGTACTGGCAGTAAGCATGGCCTCATTTGATTTGGAAGTATTTATTACTAACCCATCCATTAAACAATTCGACAGTTGTAGAAAAGATGATTTAATAAAAATTGCAGACTATTATAAAATTCCTGTGGTAAGACAAGCTCTTAAGAAAAATATCAAAAGAATGATATTCGACAAATTGACGGAGTTGAGGATTTTTGTGATGCCTGGCGTCGATGTTGTAGAGACCGGGTCGCTTGGTGCTGACGCGCAACCGCCTAGTGCCTGTTCCTTGGAGGAAGGGCAGAGCGAGACAGACGCCGAGGTTGAGGCGGACGCCGAGGCCAAGGCTGTCTTGCCGCCTTTTACCCGTTTTCTCCTACTTCTGCTGGGTCCAAGGAGGATGGACGATTGAAAGTCCGCTTGGCCCGTTTACAGTATGAGGCACAGGAAAGGGCTCAGGCGCGTCAGGCTGAGTTGGACCTGAGGCTCGAAATCCATGAGCTTGAGATCGAGGCTGAGAAAGAGGTGAAGCTGCGACAGCTCGAGTTGGACTCTAAGAGTTCTGCTAGAGTTACTGTGCAGTATTCTGTTTCTGCTCCAGTTGTTGATCCATCCTCACCCATGTTTGGCGTAAGCAAGCATATTTCGTTAGTGCCTCCGTTTAGGAGACTGAGGTTGATACGTATTTCAGCGCTTTGAGCGTATCGCATCCTCATTTTGTTGGCGAAAGATGTTTGGTCCCTTCTTCTCCAGTGCAAATTGGTTGGCAAGGCACAGGAGGTTTGTTCAACGTTGTCCTTAGAGGAGAGTCTACAATATGAGACAGTTAAATCAGCCATTCTCCGTGCTTACGAGCTTGTACCTGAAGCATACAGACAGCGATTTAGAAATCATAAAAACAGAACAGTCAGACTTTTGTTGAGTTTTGCGCGAGAAAGGCATTCTCTTTGATAAGTGGTGTAACGCGAGTAAGGTAGCAGACTTTAATTCGTTAAGAGAATTAATGTTGTTGGAGGAATTTAAAGATTGTTTGCCCGAACGTGTCGTTGTATACCTGAACGAACAGAAAGTAGTTTCGTTATGTCGCAAGCAGCAGCAGTGTTTTTGCGGATGAGTTTGTGCTTACGCACAAGAGCGTGTATACTTCCGTGCGGTCAGATAAAAATCCTGCTGTTCAGTCCCAGCCTTCCCGTGTGAAGCCGGTGTCTCTGCAATCTAGAGAGACGAGGGAATGTTTTTACTGCCATAAACAAGGGCATGTAATAGCAGATTGTGTGACATTAAAGCGCAAGCAACAACAACCACCGCCTAAAAGTGTGGGGTTTGTAAATTCTGTCCCTGGTTTTAGTAACGTGTCGCCTGTTGAGTATTGTGCTGACCCTAGCTATAAGCCGTTCTTGTGTAAGGGGTTAATTTCATTTTCTGGAAAACCCGAAGATCAACGGGAAATTCAGATGCTCAGAGATACGGGAGCCGCGTACTCGTTTTTGGTCGAAAGTGCGTTACCTTTGTCGGATCAGTCATTCTGTGGGTCGAGTATTTTAGTGCAAGGAATTGAAATGGGGTTCGTAAAGGCACCCTTACACCAAATACACTTGCAATGTGAGCTAGTTACTGGGTTTGTGTCGGTCGCTGTTCGCCCTTCTCTTCCTATTAAGGGAGTTTCGTTCATTCTTGGCAATGATTTAGCGGGTGGTAAAGTAATGCCAGCTTTAGAGGTTGTTGATCATCCTTGTAGTGTTTCTGGCCCGGATGAGTTGTATAAGAGTTACCCTGATGTCTTCCCCGCATGCGTTTTGACGCGCGCCCAGTCACGGAAGATGATCGATTCTGTTGACTTGTCAGAATCATTTTTAGCTCCTATGCTTGCTGAAAATGTGGAAAAAGTAGAGAATGTTACTTTTGGAAAACGACAAGCAGAGACAATAAGTTTGAAATTAGACGGTGATTTTCTAAATGTACCTGTGTCTCGGTCACAAATTATCGCTGCGCAGAAAAAGGACGGATCTTTGGCGAAATGTTTCCAATCTGCTGTCTCTCCAAAGGATAGCAAGGAAAAGGTTGCTTATTTTGTGGAGGACGGCTTGTTAATGCGCAAATGGTACTCCAATACTGAAACTGACGCTGACTGGAATATCGTGTATCAGATTGTTATTCCTTCTGCTTATCGTCAGCATGTCTTGTGTTTAGCGCACGATCATGTGTTGTCAGGGCACCTTGGTATCACGAAAACATATGATAGACTTCTTAGACATTTTTTTTGGCCAGGATTAAAGAAGGATGTCGTGGAATTTTGCCGAACTTGCCACACTTGTCAGAGCGTGGGGAAACCGAATCAGGTCGTTCCTCCGGCTCCGCTTTCTCCTATTCCAGGTCTCGGAGAACCCTTTGAACATGTTATTATTGACTGTGTCGGCCCGCTTCCTAAAACAAAGTCAGGGAATCAGTTTCTGTTAACAATCATGTGCACTGCTACAAGATTCCCAGAGGCAATTCCACTTCGCAAAATTACTGCTCCTGTGATTATCAAAGCCTTGATAAAGTTTTTTGCTACATTTGGTTTACCGAAAATTGTACAGACTGATCAAGGAACCAATTTTATGTCTAAGATATTTAATCAGGTTTTAAAATCACTTTCCATCACCCATCGAATATCAAGTGCGTATCATCCGGAGAGTCAAGGCGCACTTGAACGGTTTCACCAAACTCTGAAGTCCATGTTAAAAAAGTACTGTGCAGACACGAATAGGGATTGGGATGAAGGTGTCCCATTGGTATTGTTTGCAGTCCGTGAAAGCGGTGCAGGAGTCACTCTGGTTCAGTCCTGCTGAGCTTGTTTTCGGTCATACGGTTCGAGGACCACTCAAACTGTTAAAAGAAAACATAATGGAAATTGAGAAAAGCCCTAAGACTAATGTGCTCAATTATGATAGTCGGTTTAGAGAACGGTTACATAAAGCTTGCGATTTGGCAAAAGAGTCGCTTACAGCTGCGCAGAACGTGATGAAGCGACGGTATGACTCTAAGGCTGTCCCGCGTTCTTTTCAAGCTGGTGACTGAGTTCTTGTGTTGTTGCCCATCCCAGGGTCTGCCTTGTCTGCCCGCTTTTCTGGTCCTTACGTTGTGCAAGAGAAATTGAGTGAGACAGACTATGTAATTCGTACTCCTGAAAGGAAACGCCAGTCGAGAGTGTGTCACATAAACATGTTGAAGGCGTATCATCATAGAGAGTCTCCACAAGTGAAAGCTGATGAGGTGGCAGCTACACCTGTTGTTTCTTCAGTCGCTGTAGTTGGCGAGGTTACATCTCCTGCTCTGGTATCTGCTGCTGATGAGGATGGCCTTGTGTTGCGAAATGCTCCTCAACAGTGCGCCCGGCTAAGCAATTCAGAAATGCTGGGAAGTTGCCTTCAATTCTCTCTCACTTGTCTGAGTTACAGCAACGTGACATTATACAGTTAATTCACAAATTTCCCACTCTATTTAATGACACCCCTACGCAGACCTCAGTGTTACAACATGATATAAATGTCAATAATTCTCCCCCTATCAAACAACACGCTTACCGCATTAACCCGGTAAAGCGAGCTGTTATGAGGAAGGAAGTCAAACCTTGTTGAAAATGACCTAGCTACTCACAGTTGTAGTCCGTGGAGTTCTCCGTGTGTTCTTGTGCCTAAACCAGACGGAACGTTTTCGTTTTGCACGGATTATCGTAAGGTTAATGCTGTTACGGTACCTGATTGCTTTCCTCTTCCCCGTATGGAAGATTGCGTGGACAACCTTGGGGCTGAAAGGTTAGACTTGGCAGGTGCCATTGACTGACCACGAGCTTCAGAGATTTCTGCCTTTGTAACACCAGATCACTTCATGCAATATAAAGTTATGGCCTTCGGGTTGCGCAATGCACCAGCTACATTTCAAAGGTTGGTGAATACAGTTTTGTCAGGTGTCTCAAATTGTAATGCCTACCTAGACGATTTGGTAGTGTACTCGTCTGAATGGTCAGAACACATTTCGTTGTTAACCACTGTCTTTACACGACTTGCCAAAGCTACACTCACCTAAATTTAGCCAAATGCGAATTTGGTCAAGCAACAGTTACCTACCTCGGTAAAGAAGTTGGTCAAGGTCAGGTTCGCCCCGTTGCTGCCAAAGTTTCCGCCATAGCCGAGTTTCCTGTTCCTACCACCAGACGCGAGTTACGCCGATTTTTAGGCATGGCTGGATACTATCGCAGTTTTTGTCGGAATTTTTCCAGTGTGGCCTGTTCCTCACAAATTTACTTAGTCCAACCAATCAATTCGTTTGGTCATCTGAGTGCCAGCAGGCATTTGAGAATATCAAAGCGTTGTTATGCTGTACCCCTGTTCTCGCTGCTCCAGACGTCTCGTTCCTTTTAAACTGGAAGTCGATGATGTGAGTGCCGTGAGGTGCGGTGCCGTACTTCTCCAAGAAGACCAAAGTGGCGTTGAACATCCTGTATGTTATTTTTCGGAAATTTAATAAACACCAGCTCAACTATTCCACCATCGAAAAAGAAGCTCTTGCGTTACTGTTAGCACTACAATTTTTCGAAGTTTACATCGGATCCAGTTCTGTTCCTGTTACTGTCTACACAGATCACAATCCTTTAGTTTTCCTGTCCCGCATGTACAATCAGAATCAGCGTCTTATGCGCTGGGCTTTGATCATACAAAATTATAATCTTGAAATTTGCCACAAGAAAGGAGTAGACAATGTAGTGGCAGATGCTCTTTCTAGATGTGTTTAGTTGTTTTTGGATGGTGTTGTGATTGTTAACAAACAATATTGTTATATGTTTGTTCTTATGGGTGGGGGTGTTACGTGTTCGCGTTTTGTCGTGTGTTTTTTCTTCCCTCTCTCTGTTCTCCGCCCTTTACACTCTCAGTCACGGTCATTGGTTCCCGTCACCCATCAATCATCATCAGCGCTGACGTCACCCATTCCGCAGTCTCCAATCATTCCAAACCACCTCAAATAAAAGAGCCCGCCAGACCACCCACAAGCCCCCCCCCATTTTGTTTTGCCGTTTGCTCGCTACTTTTTTCGGAATACTGATTGTCATTGTATATTGCATTGTTTGATGTTCGTTACTGTGTATTGTTCTCCCGTTCCCTTTTCCACTCATATTGTTAGTTGTCATTCGTTGTGTGTTGTGAGGCCGGGGAGAAGTGGACAGGTAAGAACGCCACGTGACTTACATTGCAACAGGAATCTACTTTGTATAGTACATTAGGGTTAGGCGCGTGCCACCCCATGTACTTTTGTTTTGATCAGAGAGCGTAGTTAAGTTAGGGCGTCACGGACGCTGAAGACATTTTTATTTTCAAATAATTAGTGTTGGTAGATAGTCTAGGGGGGAAGTTAAATAGCTGGAGACGGTTTTGAGTTATTTTCTTTACTTTAGCACCGCCCTCGTCTCTTCTTCCCGTTCCCTTCGTCTTGTGGTTTTTTTGTTTCTGTAAATAATGTAAATATATTGTACGTGTATATATACCATTTTCTTTTTCTGTTCTATCACCATTGCACGCGTGTATTTAATCATCACCTACACAAATAAAAAAATTATTATCTTGTACATTAGTTTGCACGGTTGTCTTTGTCCTACACACTATACGCACGTTTTTAATGTCTATCTTTTAAATGTTATACCCCTGTACCCCTAGACCTCACGTGGGGTCGTAACACCAGGTCAGGAAGGAGACAAACTGTTTTCTTTCATCTTTTTAATTGTAACTACGCAGCCGTCAGCTACAGTTGCACATCAGTTAGTGAGCTATAGATCCCCTGAGGAAAAATTACACTCTTTCTCTATTATAGGAGAAGAAGACTTATAGAAACTTGTTAAATCATCTAAACCAGCAACATATATGTTAGACTCTATTCCATCTAAACTATTAAAAGATTTGCTTCCAGAAGTCATAGATCCTATTTTGAACATTATTAATTCATCATTGTCATTAGGATATGTTCCCAAAACCTTCAAACTGGCAGTAGTTAAGCCTCTTATTAAGAAACCACATCTTGACCCCAAAGACTTAGGAAATTACAGACCAATCTCTAATCTCCCTTTTCTGTCAAAGATACTAGAAAGGTAGTATCCTCACAACTGTATTCCTTTTTAGAAAAAATGGTATCTGCGAGGATTTCCAATCAGGTTTTAGACCGTACCATAGTACTGAGACTGCTCTCATTAGAGTTACTAATGACCTGCTTCTATCATCGGATCGTGGTTTTATCTCGTTATTAGTGCTATTAGATCTTAGCGCAGCATTCAATACTATTGATCACAACATTCTCTTGGATAGACTAGAAAACTATGTTGGCATTAGAGGAAGCGCCTTAGCATGGTTTAAATCATCAGTTTGTAGCAGTAAATGAGGAAGTATATCGCTCACAAGTGAAATATGGAGTTCCTCAAGGCTCAGTGCTAGGACCGTTACTTTTCAACCTATACATGTTACCTCTGGGAGATATATTATCAGGAGACATAGTGTTAGCGTTCACTGCTATGCTGATGATACTCAGCTCTAGATTTCAGTGCAGCCTGGTGATACACACCAAATTGAGAATCTAACAGAATGCATAGTCGATATAAAAAACTGGATGATGAGTAACTTCTTAATGCTAAATTCTGAAAAAAACGGAGGTGCTAATAATTGGACCTAAAAACGCCACATATAATAATCTAGAACACTGTCTAACACTTGATGGCTGCTCTGTTAATTGTTCTTCATCAGTTAGGAACCTAGGTGTGCCGTTTGACAGCAATCTTTCCTTCGACAACCATGTTTCCAGCATCTGTAAGACTGTGTTTTTCCATATTAAAAATACATCCAAATTACGACCTATGCTTTCAACCTCTAATGCAGAAATGTTAATTCATGCGTTTATGACGTCAAGGTTAGATTATTGTAATGTTTTATTGGGTGGTTGTTCTGCACACTTGATAAACTTCAGCTGGTCCAAAACGCAGCAGCTAGAGTCGTTACTAGAACTAGGAAGTATGATCATATTAGCCCGGTTCTGTCAACACTGCACTGGCTCCCTATCAAACATCGGATAGATTTTAAAATCTTATTAATTACCTATAAAGCCCTGAATGGTTTTAGCTCCTCAATACTTGAGTGAGCTCTTATCACATTATAGTCCTGCACGACCGCTGCATTCTCAAAACTCTGGCCATTTGATAATAGAATATCAAAATCGACTGCGGGCGCCAGATCCTTTTCCTATCTAGCACCTAAACTCTGGAACAGTCTCCCTAACTCGGTTCGGGAAGCAGACACACTCTGCCAGTTTAAATCTAGATTAAAGACACATCTTTTTAACCTAGCCTACACATAACACACCAACACACTTTTTATTATTCAAATCTGTTAAAGGATTTTTAGGCTGCATTACTTAGAACCGCTGGAACCGGGAACACTACTCCTAAAACACAATGTACTTGTGACATCATAGAAAGAATGGCTTCTACGCTAATATTAGTCCTGTTTCTTTCTTAATCTGTTTCACAGTTTGTATCCAGACTAGATGGTGGATCAGCACCCAGAGATTATGTTCATCAGAGACCAGAACACCTAGATGCGCACCGTGGACCGATGACCAGATCCTGATGCACACACACACACACACACACACACACACACACACACACACACACACAAACAAACAAATAAAAAGAAAGTCATTTACGCTATCTGACACAGCTGCGTTTAAAATTGAACTGGAAGTTAAGTGCTGGGCGTCCGGTTAGAGGAGAACGGGCCCCAACTGAGTCTGGTTTCTCCCATGGTTTTTTTTTTTTTTTTTCATTCTGTATGGATGGGTGTTACGTGTATCTGTGACTTTAATATGATTGAGCCTATAGGTGGTGCTAGCCCTGAGGTAACCAGTGTTCCTTTTCCCTGCATTACTCCTGATGCATTAGCTCGGAAATATCCCGAGGTATTTCCTTCGTGCGCTGTTACTCGCGCTATGTAACAGAGATTAAAAGAGAAAAGCCATGGGAAGTCAGAAGACGGGTGTAAATTCGATCTGAGTGATATGTTTCTCATGAGTTCAGATCTGGGGAAAGTGAAGTGTCTTCAAATTCTGTTGGTTTGGACATCACCGTCAAGAAGCTAGACGAACCTTCTTTGGGGCTTGTTAAATTATCTCTGTCACGCGAGCAGCTTATTTTTGAGCAGAGGAAAGACAAGGAAATGTCACCCCTCTTTGAAGCTGTTGTTCCTGTTGAGCAACTTGAGAGTGTATCGCAAGGATACTTTGTTGAAGATGGTGTGCTGATGAGGAAGTGGAGACCTTCAAATACTGCTGCTGCTGATGATGAATGGCAGAGTGTTAAGCAGGTAGTAGTTCCTTCCTCATATCGTTTTGAAATCCTGAGACTTGCACATGACGGTCCATTTGCCAGTCATTTGGGAGTAAATAAAAAACGTATGATCGTGTGCTCCGACATTTTTTCTGGCCTGGTTTAAAAAAAAATGTAGCAAGTTACTGCCGAAGTTGCCATGTGTGTCAGAAGATTGGAAAACCGAACCAAACCATTCCACCTGCTCCGCTGTATCCAATTCCAGCTATTGGTGAACCATTTGCGAGAGTGCTGATCGACTGTGTCGGTCCCTTGCCTCGTCTTAAGTCCGGTAACCAGTATTTACTGACAATAATGTGTGCATCTACACGTTTTCCAGAGGTAATACCTTTACGGAAAATTACTGCTCGCTTCTTAAGTTCTTCTCCTGTTTGGCCTTCCTCGTACTATTCAATCAGATCAAGGTACGAATTTTATGTCTCGTGTGTTTAAACAAGTTCTGGATCAGTTGCATATTCAACACTGCACTTCTAGTTGTTACCATCCAGAAAGCCAAGGAGCACTCGAACGGTTCCACCAGACTTTAAAATCAATGCTTTGTGCGTTCTGTCTAGAGTTTCAGAAAGACTGGGATGAGGGAGTGCCTATGGTTATGTTTGCAGTAAGGGAGGTAGTACAGGAGTCTTTGGGCTTCAGTCCTAACGAGCTGGTGTTTGGACACACTGTTCGTGGTCCACTGAAGCTGATCAAAGATCACTGGTCTAATGACTCGAGTCTAAACAATGTCCTTGACTACGTTTCAGAGTTCCGTTTAAAACTGCACGTGTATGTGAGTTGGCTAAAGAGAATTTGAAGATGTCACAACAGCGAATGAAAAAACGTTTCGATCAGAGTGCTAAACTTCGTAGTTTTTCTCCTGGTGATAGGGTGCTAGTGCTGTTACCAGTATCAGGATCTGCACTGCAGGCCCGTTACTTCGGTCCTTATCAGGTAAAAGAGAAGGTGAGTGAACTTAACTCACGTAATATCGACATCCGATCGAAAGAGAAAGACTCGTTTGTGTCACATTAATATGCTAAAACCTTATTTTGAGCGAAAGCCAGATCTGTTTGGACAGAAGTCTTTTTGCGTTAACGGTTTCACCCACAGATTCTTCGGTGATCAAAGAACAGGCGCTGCTCAGTGCTGATTCACCTGTTGATGAGACGCTGTCTAGTGCTGAAATTTTGACCTGTCCATTATCTTCTAATACTAATAGCACCTGTGTCTCGATCATAATTGAGGATGATATTGACTTTCCCTCTGCTGAGCTGGTGGTGGGAAGGTTGAAAAATTCTGAGGTGATCCGAAATCTTGACACGTTTCTTTCCCATCTGACTGCTGCTGAATGCGCTGACGTGACTAATGTCATTCAGACTTATAATAACTTGTTTTCTGACATCCCTTCTCGTACTTCGTTGATGGAACATGATATTGATGTTGGCGATTCATTGCCTATTAAACAGCACGCATTTCGAGTAAGTCCTGAAAAACAATTGCAGCTGAAAAAAGAGGTGACCTTCATGATAGAAAACGACATAGCCGAGCTTTAGTTCATGGAGCTCACCTTGTTTGCTAGTAAAAAAATCTGACGGCTCATTTCGTTTTTGCACTGATTTTAGACGTGCGTTAATGCAGTTACAAAACCAGACAGTTATCCTTTGCCTCGCATGGAAGACTGCGTGGATCGTGTCGGAAACGCTGTGTTCGTGATTAAGATCGACTTGCTTAAAGGGTATTGGCAGGTGCCTTTGACTGAGCGCGCAAAAGAGATCTCTGCGTTCGTAACACCTGACCATTTCCTTAACTATACGGTCATGGCTTTCGGTTTTACGAAATGCACCGCAACCTTTCAGAGGTTGGTGAACCGTGTCATCGAAGGCATGCATAATGAGGAGGCTTATTTGGATGACCTAGTGGTCTATAGCGAGTCTTGGTCAGAACACATACAGCAGCTTGACACGTTGTTTAATCGTTTGTCTCTCGTGCGAATCTTACGGTCAATCTAGCGAAATGCGAATTTGGTCGCGCCACGGTAACTTATTTAGGAAAGATTGTTGGGCGGTGGTCAAGTTCGTCCGGTTGAGTCTAAGGTGGAGGCTATCACTGCGTTTTCGGTGCCCAATAAATACACGCCGTGAGCTTCACGCGATTTTTGGGTATGGTGGGATATTACAGAAATTTCTGTAAGAATTTTTCTGTTGTAGCTTCACCTCTAACCGACCTCCTCAGCCCGAAAGTTCCATTTAAATGGTCTGAAGCGTGTCAGGAGAGTTTTGAGAAAATCAAAGCCCTCCTGGTTAACTTTCCTATTTTATCTGCCCCTGATTTTTCGTCTCAGTTATTGCTTGCCGTTGATGCAAGTGACACGGGTGCGGGGGCTGTACTTCTCCAACGAGATCAGGGTGATGTAGGGTTTTCACCTATTATTAATTAATTAATTCTGATAATTATGAATTATCATTTGAATTCGCTCTTAATTCAAGTTTTGGGAATTTAATCTTAAAAGATTCACGTTAGTATGTAATTCAAATATACCCTAAATCACCTAATACGTCCAGTGTTTTAGGGCAATTTAAATGTATGTTACCAATATGAATTTACTCTGTGATCAGCAAAATAAATCAATTGGACTTTACTCGTTTATCTGATCTTCGCTTTACCTCGAGCAGGTAGCAACGGATCTGGGCATGAGTTTAACTTTCCAGTCACATAAAACACTAACGAGAATTCGTAATAATGAAACAAAATGTATTAAACAGTACCTACTAGTTGACAAGACTACGCTGAGAAGACTAAACATACACACACACACATGCACATACATACACACACACATTCATGGGTTGGAAGGAAAATGGATAATTGTCTGTCCAAAGTCTGTTAGCTAGTTCTGAGATCGCACTAAGAGCACCAACAAAGCAAAGTTAGGGTTTAGCTTGCTTGCTATATGTGTGTCTGCGCCGATTCAGTCAAGAGATGAAAAGGTAGTTTTACCACACGGCTTGTCTGGGGAAATCCGGCTTGCTGATTGGTCAGGCTCGTCCGTGGGATGACGCGATCGGGCTTTCCCGGGCCGTTTGAATGGAGTCTCTCTAGCTTGGTGGTTCGCTTTGGATGAACCGGGTTGGTTATGGAAAGGGCAGTGAGTGTCCGTGGAGTGAGGTGACGGAGCGGACCGGAGTCGAGGGTATCGGGTCGTTCTTGTTCAGAGTCTTCTAACTTCTCCAAGTTCTGAAGTTTCTCCGTTTCCGTGGCAATTCCTGCAGCGACCGAATTCCCCTGCGACTCCCGGTGGTTCCGAAGAAGTTCTTCTCAACTCGATGAGGGAGCTCTGTTCCTGCGTTTTGAGGTGCAAGTTTTGGGCCGTGCCCTGGGCAGTTGTCCAATCCCGAGGTCGTAGGGGGCGTGTCCACGCCTGCTTTCGACTCCGGTTTTGTGCATACTTTATCCCAGTTAGAACTGACATTCTGCACTTCTGTTTCTTATCGAAAGTTTATAAATAGAATACACTGTTGTGCATTTTAACAAACATACCTATTCATTCACCACGATATTGGAAACATCATCAGCTTCAACTTGACACCAAACATGCATTATCTAGCGCTTATGGAACGCTATCTGTTAGCGGATTATTTGAAGATTATATAGTGGTTCCTACATACATCCCCAAAACTTTTATTAAACAGTTATTTACAAATGAACCTATATTTGTTTGAAAGGAAGGCATTTAGATTGTTCATTTAGTAGTTTGACGTGTGTCCTGGCAGTTCCTTTGTTGTAGCGAAAGGAAAAGGCGCACTTTTGAGGAATGTGTCTTGGGACACAGCAAGCCTCCCTGGGGGGGGTTAAAAGTGTGATGCTGTCCTGAACACACGTTGATTCACGGCGGGAGTCTCATCACCTTTTGACTTGGTGGCTTGGTAGAACTGGTCCCAGGTCAGTGCACCGAACGGGTTATCGGGCTGTCGACCAGATGTTGCAGTTTCAATCATCCCAATCTTGACGTGGGTACTCTCGGATTGGCCGAGCTCACTGCAGCGACAGTCCCTTAAGAATGTTTGGTAGACTTTGCGGCGCTCTGCATCGCTCTGCTGACCATCTCGATTGCCTTTATGGTCCGGGGTGCGGAGGATGCGTGGTTTTACGACCTGGTTTTAGCGCGATTCCCCCTTTTATGGTTCGTGTCTGTTCATCGAGGCCTCACAGTGATATTGAGCACCCTGTTTGCTATTTTTCGCGAAAATTCAATAAACATCAGCGACATTATTCCACCATTGAGCAGGAGACGCTTGCTCTCGTCCTTGCTCTTAAGCATTTTGATGTTTATGTAGGCTCTGTTTCGTATCCGTTGATTGTCTACACGGATCATAACCCCTTAGTCTTTTTGAATCGAATGAAAAACGCTAACCAACGCGTTTGATGCGTTGGAGTTTGTTTCTACAGACGTTCGAATTAGACATTCGGCACATTCGTGGTAAAGATAATGTTGTTGCTGATGCTTTATCTCGTGTCTAATTGGAATAAATTGTAACTTTTTCCTGTTTTACATAAAACAAAAGGAAAAGGTAAGCTCACTTATTTCTACAATTTATTCACTTAAGGGTGAGGGTGTTACGTGTATCTGTGACTTTAATATGATTGAGCCCATAGGTGGTGTTGGGGGAATTCTGTTCCATGAGTGGTGACGTCATTGAGGATTCCGGATATAAAGGCCGTCAGGCGAAAATGGCGGTCTCTCTCTCTCTCTTTCTCTCTCTCTCTCTCTCTCTCTCTCTCTCTCTCTCTCTCTCTCTCTGAGTGCATGCTGGGAGCGAGTGGGCGGAGTTGGATGTGTGTGGAGTGAGAGCGTTTGGCTGCAAGAGTCGAGTGAGTTTTCTCTATCTTTTCTATCCTTTCAATACACTTAGGTAGTATTGTTGGCGTTTGTTTTAGAAGAGTGTTTAAGGAAAGTAAGGCGCTGTCCCAGTATACGTGGACACAAGTGAGAGAATATCATGTAACAATGGCTAGACTGGACAGGTGGTATTGTTTTAAACACCATTTTAATACCATTAAGTGTTGTGTAATCTCACCTGTAGGTTTTTCTGATCATTGTTTGGTTAGCTGTAATATTTTTATTAACAATGTTAAATCAAGAAGTGCATATTGGCATTTTAATATTGGTCTACTGCAAGACAAATTGTTTTGTGAGGTTTTTAAATCTTTTGGGAAAATTTTAGGAATAGGAAGTCATCAAATTCTTTGGAATTGGTAAGAGATAGAGAACGTATTAAAGTTCTCAAAAATAAAAAGAAAGCTTTAGATGATTTGTTGGGTATTAGGGCACAGGGTGCTCTGGTACGATCAAGATTTCAAAGTGCAGCACAAATGGATGGTCCAACCAAGTTTTTCTTTGGCCTTGAAAAAGAATGGCTTAAATAGAATTATGCATTCTTTATTATCAGAATCTGGCACAGAAATCACAGAGCCTAAGGAGATTAGGAAAAGAGAAGTGGCTTTTTATTCAGAGCTGTTCAGGAGTGAATACGGAGGTGGAAGAGATAGCCAGTTGCTTTTATGAGGGTCTACCTAAGGTTCCAGAAGGGACAAATGCTGAACTGGAAAAACCTTTTACGAAAGGTGAGTTGTATGATGCCCTAAAGAGTATGGAGTGTGGGAAAGCTCCGGGATTGATGGTATCCCAGTCGAGTTTTATAAGTCACTCTGGGCTGTGTTAGGAGATGATCTGCTAGAAATGCTCAATGACAGTTTGACCAGAGGGTTGCTGCCTATGAGCTGTAGAAGAGCGGTCATCACCTTTTACCAAAGAAAGGGGACCTCAGAAATATAAAGAACTGGCGACCTGTTTCACTCCTATGCTCTGATTTTAAAATTTTGTCTAAAGCCTTAGCAATTAGATTAAAAGAGGCGATTGGTTGGGTCATCCATGTGGACCAGACATACTGTGTACCTAACAGATCTATTTTTGATAACATTTATTTAATCAGAGACATTTTTGATATCTCTAGATCATTGGGTTTAAATGTTGGTCTCATTTCCTTGGACCAAGAAAAAGCTTTTGACCGGGTTGAGCATAACTACCTCTGGCAGACGCTAAGAGAGTTTGGTTTCAGCCCGAGTTTTATTAAAATAATTGGGGTGTTGTATGGAAACATTGAGAGTGTACTTAAAATTAATGGTGGCCTGAGTGCTCCTTTTAAGATCACAAGGGGCATAAGGCAAGGATTTGCTTTGTCAGGCATGTTGTATGCTTTAGCAATTGAACCATTGTTAGTGAGAATAAGGGCAAAGATTGATGGCTGGAGTATACCACAATGTGATTTTAAAATTAAGCTGTCGGCTTATGCTGATGATGTTATTGTTTTTGTGAATAAGCAAGAAGAAGTAGATAATTTAAGAATAATAATTGATGACTTTGGAAAGCTGTCTTCAGCTAAGGTAAACTGGAATAAGAGTGAAGCTGTTATATGTGGAAAGTGGGAGGCTAAATGTCTCCCTAATCTACCTGCTGGACTTGAATGGAAGAAAAATGGCTTTAAGTATTTAGGTGTATACCTTGGAGAAGATTCGACATTGCAAAAAAACTGGGAGGGTGTTTTAGAAAAAACAAAAGGACGACTGGAAAAGTGGAAATGGCTGTGGCCTAAAATGTCATTTAGAGGACGCATTATAATCATCAATAATTTGGTTGCTTCAACATTCTGGCATCGCTTGGCATGTACAGAACCCCCAAGTGGACTTCTTGCAAAACTACAGGCTCTTATTGTGGACTTTTTTTGGACTAAGTTTCACTGGGTACCCCAGAGTGTACTGTATCTCCCTAAGGAGGAAGGGGGTCAAGGGCTTGTACATCTGGCCAGCAGAGGAGCAACTTTTCGTTTACAATTTATTCAAAGATTTTTAACTGGACCAGAAGATCTTGTGTGGAGAAATGTTGCAAAATTTATTTTGAGTCAAGCCGGAGGACTGGGACTGGATTCTACTTTGTTCTTAATGGACTCCAGTAAAATTCAGCTGAGTGGACTGACCCCATTTTATAAAGGGGTTTTTAAAATCTGGAGTTTTTAAGAAAAGAAGAGGGGCTTTTGGTTTGTCTTTATATTGGTTATTGGAAGAGCCTATTGTGTTTGGAGCTAGGTTTGATGTTTTAAGTGAAACTACTTGGGGTTTTGAAAATGCATTCTGTAGAGCAAGAAAAGTTAAATTTTCTGACATTATAGCTGCTGGAGGTCCTGAGTTAAATAACTCACTTGCTTCTTGCATTGGAGTTAAATCAACAAGATTAGTAGGGAAATTACTGGATCTCTTAAAACAGAAGATTACTGTAGAAGAAAAATCTGTTCTTATAAGTTATGATGAAGGAAAGGTGGTTCCAAATAACAATGATCCTTTTCCAGAAGTTTTTATTACTCCTGATCTTAAAGGTGCAGATGGGGATTTGTTAAAAATTTGGAGGAGTTAACTATTAATGAAGCTGATAGTAAAAAACTATACAAAAGCTGTGTTAAAATTTTAAATTTGAAGTCTTTAAATGGAAGAGCTGACACTGTTTGGAGAAACAAACTAGGTTTGGATCAGAGTATAAAACCTGTGTGGAGAGTTTTTATAAACCTCCTTTGGAAAAAAAGGTGGGGACCTCCAGTGGAGAATTTTGTACAGCGCAGTTGCTGTCAATTCTTTTGTGCATGTTATTAATCCAAATGTCTGTAACCAGTGTCCTTTTTGTGGAGAAAAATAAACTATTTTTCATTGCTTTATGGAGTGTACAAGATTGTGTTATTTATTTGATTTTCTTACACTGTTGCTTGGTAAATTAGATGAAATTTTTACTGTGCAGAGTTTTATTTTTGGATATCGATATTCAGCGAAAAACAAGATAAAATGTCAACTTTTAAATTTCATTGTGGGTGAAGCAAAATGGCAGTGTATTTAAGCAGGAGGAACAAAATAGAAGGTTCAGAAGGATGTGAAGTTGTATCTATTTTTAAAAATCGGATAAAAGCAAGAGTGTGGGTTGATTTTAAATTTTATAATATGATGAAAGACGTAATGTTTTTTTCGGCTCAGTGGTGCTACAATGATGCAACTTGCTCTGTTGTAGATGGATTCTTAATTTTCTCTTGTCTGTTACAGTGATGAATGTAAATGTAAATTTTTACTGTGAGTCATTAATTGTATTAGAATTGTCTTAACAGTGGAAAAGTTGTGAAATAAATGTTTGGTTAAATTCAAAAAATTCTCTCTCTCTCTCTCTCTCTCTCTCTCTCTCTCTTTCTCTTTTTTCTCCCTCTCTCTCTCTCTCTTTCTTTGTTCTACGTTTCCCACGGTTCTGGTGGCGTCTCCCTTATTGCCTCTTTTGAGGCTGGTATTTTGTTTTGTTTAACAAATTTCGTTTTTATGTGGTTTCTTTTTGATTACCTTATCAGTAGCGGGTAGTTTATCTTATTAGTTCACGTTTTGTTGAGTTAGTAAGAGCTGAGGGAGGGAAGTAGTTGTCCGGAAGACTCACCCGTTCTGGTTTTGTTTGTCGGCAGACAGGTAAGAGCTGCAATCCGAGAACAGGGGTAGTCAGGGGCTTGCTTCCTTAGTTTTCCTACCCGCGATTTGTTATCCTTCATGTTTCGTTTATAAGTCATGTGAATTGTTTTTTTTATTATTTTGAGAATTATTCAATAAATGGAGGTGTCTTAAATTCATATCGGGTGTTGTGACTCTTTTATATGTTTGGCCTGTATATTTTTCGTTTGTTTTTATTTAAGCGAGCCACAAATCAGTTATGGGCCGTAACAATGGGGTTTATGGTTCCTCTGGCTTGCGTTGTTGGGGACACTTAACTTCTAGGGATTATCGTCGAATTGATTACAGAGACCGTCTCTGCATTTAATAAGAAATTGTTCACTCTCGTCATTATACATCCCTGTCATTGTATTCTTCTGCTTTATACTGTACTGTGTTTTGATGCAACCTGTGTTGTTAAAAGCGCTATATAAATAAAAATGATTGATTGAAATTTCAGAATGATCACTTATTCCTAAAAAAACCTGTATTTCCCATTTCCCCTTTAATTAAACATAATTCTATCCTGCTTTGTGTTAAATGGGTTTTGTTCCCTTCAAACATCAATCATGTCATGTTTTTACACATTTAAGTATTTTCTAGACACATCAGATTTTAAATTTGCCCTCCTGAAACATCTAATCTTGTGCACTTAACATTAAAAACCCATACCAAAATACATTTACCTTTACATAATGGTTTAATTTTTTTTAAAGAGTGTAATTGTGGTGTGCTCTGTTTATGATAAAAGCTCTGTTTATGCTAAAAAGTAAGGATCCTCGTGTCCTGTAAGAGTCACATCTCATGGCGCTTTGCCAGAAAGAAAGTGTCGCAAATAAGAGAAAAAAGGCAGAATTCTGACTTTTATATCTCGCAATTCTGAGAAAAAAAAAGTGAATTGTGAGATAAAAAGTCGCAATAACTTTTTTTTCTTTTTTATTCAGTGGCGGAAACGGGCTTCCATATAAGGCAGAGTGGAAAGGCGAAAAAAAAAAAAAAAAAAAAAGCACGTGAGCTTCCAATGTGACGTCACAACGCAGACGCTATAGAAGACCCCGCCGCGCTTCTAACGGCAGACGCGTATCTAGTTGAGTGAGCGGTTAGAAGCAGCGACTGATTCCACTCACTTAAACTATTCAGATTCACGATTTACAGACAGTCTTTTCAGAATATTCACACTGTTCACAAATGTCTACAACTGAGGGCAAGCCTCTCGCTCGAGCCGCCTGGGCTTCAAACCTTCGAGTTTCAAAAGTGTCGATTCAAACGATTCGATGGAGAACAGCCCAGCAGCTGAGATGGACATCAACAGCAGTAAGTAGTGTTATTTTACTTTCTCGGTCTGAGCTCAGTCTTTGGCTCAGTTTTTGACTTTGCTTTCCAGCAAAATATGAACTTGTATGCTCGCTCGTCCAGAGGAGCCAAACAGCTCAGAGAGATATTTTTGTCATACTATGGGCTATCTATAACAGTTTAATAACGAAACCCCAGAATTCATAGAGCCAATAAAATATTACAAAACAATAGGGTAAACAGAGCAAACTCGAACAGAAACTTTTGTTAGCAATGCAAATTTATTCATAAAATAGTTTAGCAGGTGGAAAGCTACATGACATTTCTTACTAGTTCTTGAAGCAGTTAAACTTAAAAGATTCGCTGTTAGTAGACTCTGAACACAACTAAGACGTCACGATAAGAGGTAAAACCGGCCTTTACCTTAACTGCAGATTTTTCTATGTCTCATTATTAGAGCTGTACTATTTTCAGCTTGAATCAGTTCACTGTCAGAAATGTGTCGAAAAGTAATCTGTTTCTGATCTGTGGTTAGAGATGTTTGTTTCTAATATTTTTCTGTTTTTCTTCTTCTTCATTCCAGGCACAGCTATCAAAGGGAAGAAGGAGAAAGCGAGAGTCGTCTTCAGGAAGCTGTGCAAAGCTGTGAAGCGGCGGTTCTTCCGCGGGCCGGACCGAGTGGAGAGTCTCTCAGCTCAGACGGACGCTCATCTGGACGATCATGAGGGGACGCCTGTCCCAGGTCCGTCAGCTGCCGTGGATCCTGCTGTTCCTGAGCTGCTGTGTCTGCCGGGCAGGTGTGCGCCGATCTGGAGCTGCCGCTGTATGTGCCGTGTTCCTCCAGGATCATCGAGGAAACGCCTGTTCCAGATTCATCTGCTCTGAATCCGAGTCACAGTGAGCCATTGTTACTTTACTTATTGTTATTTCTGTCTGTCAATAATTAATTGGCAGCATCTGTTTCCACTAAGTGTAAATAGCAATAGAGGTTATTTTGCAGTGAAAATAGCATATTTTCTTAGCTATTGATTCAGTTTACACTAAGAGCAAATAGCAATGGATTCTATTGACACCATTTTCTGTTATTTATACAACTTATTGCAAAAAGTGCCAATTATCTGCATCTCCGTACTGTAGTACATTATAAAACAGTATGCAATAGTAATGTATTAAATGTACACGGTAGACTTAATAAGACTTAATAATTTGACAATGACATTTGTTGTGCTGTTTCCATGTTTAATTAGTAGTTCACAGTAATCTGTGGTCAGGGATGTTTCTAATGGTTTGCTCTTCATGTGTTTCAGAAAAAGCTAAGAAAGGAAGGAAGAGAAAAGCTGTCCGTGCCTTCTTCCGGAGAGCATGTAAGGCTGTGAAGCAGCTCTTCCCCTGCTGTGACCAGGACAGAGTCCAGCCTCCTAAAGCAGAGCCGCATCTCGAGCAATCCCAGCTCGTTCTGCCGGAGGAGCAGGACCAGGTCTCTGCAGACCTCCAGTCCTCTCCTGAGGAGGAAGAAGATGTCCCCGAGATTGAGGCCCATGATGCAGTTCTGCTCTCTCCAGTGTCTGGTTCCGGGTCCGGTTCAGTGTCACCGTCGATCAAGTCAGAAAAGACACCGGACACAGTGTCTCCTGATCCAGAAATCGATTTGCCCCAAGGTGAGCCATTACCGCTTGGCAACATGTCATTTCTGCTCTGTCTTATTTTCTCTTTATTGATGCTATAGACTTTTCCAAATTTACTAGCCACTCAACATTTTCACTGGCCATCATTTTGTTGTTGGGAAATTACATCAACTTTTAACTTCAACTCTGCTGTTGACAATCAAAGGAACTTACAGTCCATCTTCTGTTTCTGTGTGCTTTTCAGGATCCACTGTGTCTTTGTTTGAAGTGGGACATTTGATCGCTTCCGGGAACTTCGGCAAGGTCTATGAGGGAACACATTTATTCAGCGACAAAGTGAAGGTCGCTCTGAAGTGTATTCCAAGCGCAAAGCGGACCGCTATCTTGACATTGTAAGTTGGCTAAACCTGCAGAATAAGTGTGTTTTATAACCTGTAGCTGACATGCAGCTGGAACAGAAGACGGCAAACTAACAGATCTTGTGTTTGTCTCTCCTCAGCCTGGTCACCCAAACCGGTGCTTGCTGAAGTGGCTCTGATGCTCCGGCTGGGAGAAGCTCCCTTGTGCCCCAACATCATTCGGCTACACCAGTGGGTGGAGAATGAGAGCAGCTTCACTCTCATTATGGATTACCCTGAACCCTGCAGGACCTGGAGGATTACATCTTGTTCAACGGCCCCATCAGTGAAGCACAAGCACGCTTGTTCATGTATCAAGTGCTTGATGCCGTCAAACACTGCCATAAGCATGGAGTTTATCACGGTGATATCCGCTCAAGGAACATCCTGGTAACTCTCCACAGTCTGGAGCTCAATCTCATTGACTTCCGCTGCGCTCGTCTGATCCGCAGCGAGGATTTAACAGCAGTGAATACCAAGGTGAGTCCTGCTGATGATCACGCGTGACGCTGTGTTGTTGATGGTGAAGCGCACAGAAGCACTGAAACCGTGTGTCTTTTTTTAACAGGATCAGAGGCATACACCCCTCCTGAGGTCCTCATGCACTCTGTTTTCCACGCCGCAGAAGCAGACGTCTGGGCACTGGCAGTTCTGCTCTTTGAGATCATGCACAGATATCTGCCATTTGAAAGCTTTGATGCCATTCAGCATGGCTACCTCAAGATGGATCCCACCTTATCCACTGGTGAGCACTCAGTTTTCCTGTTCAGATGACGTTTACTGTTACGTTTGATGTGAGGATACTAACCATGCTCTCTCTGAACTCTTCCCAGCGTACCATGACCTTATTTTCCATAGTTTGAGCCGTAATCCAGCTCACCGGCTGACGCCCAGCAGCTGGAAGAGCACCGCTGGATGATACTCTGGAGGTCTAGGTAAAACGAAGACTGTTTTCATGCACATCAGAGCACAGGCAGACAGCAAAATACAAAGAATGAAAAGAATGTAATATTTCAGAGTGCTGCTGTCTGTAGAAACTAAAACATAGAAAAAGTGCATGGAAACATAGTTACTTAGTGCTTCACAAATTCTTAATGAAAGGTAAATCATAAATGTAACATTGATGCTTCTTAAGTAACATTAATGTAAAAAAAAGAAAATAACATTTTTAAAAATACTATTCTAGAAAGTAAAGTAAGTCACTACTTGGTGGCTTTTTAGTGACATTAACATAAGAGATGAAAGAAATGAATAATTACAAAAAGTAAAGAAAAGTTCAAAAGAAAAAAAAAAAAATAAAACAACATAAGAAATACAAAAAAGTAAAAATACTTTTGAAAAAAAAAAAATTATATTTTTGTAATAATCAGTCACAAATTGGTGGCTTTTTAGTGACAACATAAGAAATGAAAAGAATAATAATTACAAAAAGTAAAGAAAAGTTTTGAAAAAGAAAAAAAAATAAAACAAGATAAGAAAAGATAAAATAAATAATTACAAATAAAGCAAAGAAAAGTTTTGAAAAGAAAAAATAAAACAACATAAGAAATGAAAAAAGTAAAAATACTTTTGAAAAAAAAATATATATATATTTTTGTAATAATCAGTCACAAATTTGTATGTTTTAGTGACTAAATATAAGAAATGAAAAAAAAATGACAAAAAAAGTAAAGCATATTTTTGAAAAAGAAAATAATAATAATAAAAAAAAATATTTTTGTAATAATCAGTCACAAATTGGTGGCTTTTTAGTGACATTAACATATAAAAATGAAAAAAATAATTACAAAAAAAGTAAAGAAAAGTTTTGAAAAGAAAAAAATAAAACAACATAAGAAATGATAAAATAAATAATTTAAAAAGTAAAGAAAATTTTTTAAAGAAAAGAAAAAAAAAACAACATAAGAAATGAAAAAAAGTAAAAATACTTTTGAAAAAAAAAAAAATTGTAATAATCAGTCACAAATTTGTGGCGTTTTTAGTGACTAACATAAGAAATGAAAAAAAAAAAAAAAGTAAAGCATATTTTGAAAAGAAAATAATAATAATAATAAAAAAAAAAAAATTGTAATAATCAGTCACAAATTGGTGGCTTTTTAGTGATCTAACATAAGAAATGAAAACAAAATAATTACAAAAAGTAAATAGAAAAAAAAAAAAACAACATAAGAAATGAAAAAGTAAAAATACTTTTGAAAAAAAAAAATTTTTGTAATAATCAGTCACAAATTTATGGCGTTTTAGTGACTAACAAGAAATGAAAAGAAAAGTAAAGCATATTTAAAAAAAAATAAATAATAATAAAAAGAATATTTTTGTAATAATCAGTCACAAATTGGTGGCTTTTTAGTGACATTAACATAAGAAATGAAAAAAATAATTACAAAAAGTAAAGAAAAGTTTTGAAAAAAAAAATAAAACAACATAAGAAATGAAAAAAAAAAAAAACACTTTTGAAAAAAAAACATTTTTGTAATAATCAGTCACAAATTTGTGGCGTTTTAGTGACTAACATAAGAAATGAAAAAAAAAGTAAAGCATATTTGTGAAAAAGAAAATAATAATAATAAAAAAAAGAATATTTTTGTAATAATCAGTCAGAAATTGGTGGCTTTTTAGTGACATTAACATAAAATGAAAAAACAAGATAAGAAAAGATAAAATAAATAATTACAAAAAGTAAAGAAAAGGTTTAAAAAAGAAAAAAATAAAACAACATAAGAAATGATAAAATAAATAATTACAAAAAAGTAAAGAAAAGTTTTGAAAAGAAAAAAAATAAAACAACATAAGAAATGAAAAAAAAAGTGAAAATACTTTTGAAAAAAAAATTGTAATAATCAGTCACAAATTTGTGGCGTTTTAGTGACATTAACACAAGAAATGAAAAAACAAGATAAGAAAAGATGAAATAAATAATTACAAAAAAAGTAAAGAAAAGTTTTGAAAAGAAAAAAATAAAACCACAATTATAAATGTAACATTGATGCTTCATAAGTAACACATTAAAAAAAAAAAAAAAAATAACATTTTAAAAATACTATTCTAGAAAGTAAAGTCACTACTTCGTGGCTTTTTAGTGACATTAACATAAGAGATGAAAAAATGAATAATTACAAAAAAGTAAAGAAATGTTTGAAAAGAAAAAAATAACATGAATGAAAAAAATTAATAATAATAAAAAAGTAAAGAGAATATTTGAAAAGAAAATAATAATTAAAAAGAGTCTTTTTGTATTAATCAGTCACAAATTGATGGCTTTTTAATGACATTAACATGAGAAATTAAATAAAATAATAATAATAAAAAAAGGATATTTCTTTTAATAATCAGTCACAAATTGGTGGCTTTTAGTGACATTAATATAAGAAAAAAAAAAAAAAAAGAAAAATAATTACAAAAAAAGTAAATAAAACTTTTGAAAAGAAAAAACTAAAACAACATAAGAAATGATAAAATAAATAATTACAAAAAAAGTAAAGAAAAGTTTTGAAAAGAAAAAAATAAATAAAACAAGATAAGAAATGATAAAATGAATAATTACAAAAAGTAAAGAAAAATTTGAAAAAAAAAAAACAACAACATAAGAAATGAAAAAAAAGTAAAAATACTTTTGAAAAAATAATATTTTTGTAATAATCAGTCACAAATTTGTGGCGTTTTAGTGACATTAACATAAGAAATGAAAAAGGAATAATGATTACAAAAAAAGTAAAGAAAAGTTTTGAAAAGAAAAAAATAAAACAAGATAAGAAATGATAAAATAAATAATTACAAAAAGTAAAGAAAAAATTAAAAAGAAAAAAAAATAAAACAACATAAGAAATGATAAAATAAATAATTACAAAAAAGTAAAGAAAAGTTTTGAAAAGAAAAAATAAAACAACATAAGAAATGAAAAACAAGTAAAAATACTTTTGAAAAAAATTTTTTGTAATAATCAGTCACAAATTTGTGGCGTTTTAGTGACATTAACATAAGAAATGAAAATAATTTAAAAAAAGTAAAAATATTTTTGAAAAGACAAAAATACACCACATAAGAAATAAAAAAAATATTACAAAAAATTTAAGAATATTTTTAAAAGAAAATAATTAAAAATTATATTTTGCAATAATCAGTCACAAATTGGTGGCTTTTTAGTGACATTAACATAAGAAATGAAGAAAAAACTAATAATAATTATATATAAAGAATAATAATTACAAAAAAGTAAACAAGATTTTTGAAAAGAAAAAAAAAAATAACATAAGAAATGGAACAAAAATATAATACAAAAAAAAAGAATATTTTTTACTAATCAGTCACAAATTTGTGGCTTTTTAGTGACATTAACATAAGAAAATGAATAATTATTACAAAAAAAAGTAATTATCCCCTCCTAGGATCGCCACCTTAACGTGGTGGAGGGGTTTGAGTGCCTGAATGACCCTAGGATCTAGGTTGTCCCAAGGCAAACAGGTCCTAGGTGACAAGCCAGACTAAGAGCGGTCCACCCCCACCCCTTATGAACAACAAAAATAACAGAGTCGTGGCGTCGCCGGTACGGAGCCAGGCCCGGGGCCGGCATGCGAGCGTGGGGCCATCCTCCCGTGGGCCCACCAACCCCTGGACACAGAATCTGGTTTTAGGGACATGGAATGTTACGTCTCTGGGGAGGAAGGAGCCTGAGTTCTTGCAGGAGGTTGAGAGGTACCGGCTAGAGATAGTTGGGCTCACCTCCACGTGCAGCTTGGGCTCTGGAACCCATCTTCTCGTGAGAGGCGGCGCACAGGTGTGGGCTTGCTTATAGCCCCCCAGCTTAGCCACCATGTGTTGGAGTTTACCCGGTGATTTGAGAGGTCGCCTCCCTGCGACTTTGGGTTGGGGGGAGGACTCTCACTGTCATTTGTGCCTACGGGTCGATGATCGACTTTGTGGTTGTATCATCTGATCTCGGGCCGCATGTCTTGGACACGTATGGGTGAAGAGAGGGGCATAGCTGTCAACTGATCACTGTGGGATAATCTATGTAGTGAAGCTACATATTAATGTTCCACAGTTGGAGTCCCCGATACTGTTTCGGTCCAGCAGGGGGCACTGTGGGGGAGAACAATAAAGGAGGGCTAAGTTGAAAGTCATGAAGAGTTCGTGTCCTGTGTTACTCACGCGATACACTAGATAACACGACATGGTGTCAGAGTAGGATACTCTAAGAGGCTTGCAGAAGTTGTTTTGAAGCGCTGGTGAAGTTTATAAGTTGTAAGTGAAGTCGCGAAGTCATGGAACAAGCGGCAAGAAGTCAACAAGCTCCAGGTGATGCAACAGCCGGGGGGAGAGAGCTGCCCACGCCGGGCCCGTGTGCTACATTTAGCATCCAGCCACCTGAGCCATTCAACTTCTCCAAACCCCACGAATGGGAAAAATGGATTAGACGGTTTGAACGTTTCCGTCAGGCCAGCAATCTTCACACTTCCTCGCAAGACAATCAAATAAATACTCTCATGTACTGTATGATATTTTAAAAGGATTAAATTTGACAAACGAACACATGCAGCAATACGACACAGTGAAGGAGGGGTTTCACACATTCTTTGTTGTAAAGAAAAATGTCATCTCCGAAAGAGCACGCTTTAATATGAGAAAACAAGGGGAAAACGAGTCGGTCGACTCTTTCGTGACTGCATTGTTTTCCTTGGCAGAGCACTGCAAATATGGACCATTACACGACGAACTCATCAGGGACAGGTTAGTCGTTGGTTTGAATGATTTACGTCTGTCAGAGCGAATGCAGCTAGATCTAGATCTAGATCTAACGCTGGAAAAAGCTATTGACATGGCAAGACAGACCGAAGCAGTGAAGCAGCAGCAGAGTAACCTGCGTGGCGAATGTGCCGCTAAAACACATGGTTCTGTAGACAGAATCATAAGCAGAAACAAACCATCTCACAACAGGCAAAGAGTTAAAAGCAGCCACGGAGCTAAAGAAAAATTTAAACAGTCACAGTCAAGATGTCATAAGTGTGGAAAAAGCCCATTTCACCCAAAAGCACATTGCCCTGCAAATACAGTGCTGTGTCATGCCTGTGGAAAAAAGGGTCACTACCAAAAAGTTTGTGTTTCATCCAGAAAGGTGAACGAGATCCAAGAACAGGACCCTGGCATATTTTTAGGCACTGTGATCGCGGAAGGGGGCCCCTGGCTAATTGATATCAAAATTAAAGATTGTGAGGTGCAGTTCAAAATTGACACAGGTTCTGATGTCACTGTTATGCCAGACCACATGTTCCGTGACATTTTCAAGGACGGCAAGAAACCTGCACTCCAGAGAGTGTCTAAGCCCCTACTTGGACCTGGGTGTGCACCGCTTAATGTGATTGGAGTTTCAAACATGCTACTTCAGAAAGGTGACAAGCATACACTAGAGGAAGTGTATGTTGTTAAGAGTCTGCATTCAGCACTGCTAGGCAGACCTGCCATCACCAAACTGGGACTTGTCACACGTGTTGATGACATAAGCATACAAACTTTGCAAGAACGTTATCCAAAGTTGTGCAGTGGGCTAGGACTGTTACAGAGACCGTACACTATTAAACTGAGCCCTGGAGCTGTCCCATATTCGCTCAAAACTCCACGGCGCATCCCTCTTCCACTCATGCCAAAAGTTAAAAAGGAACTACAACGCATGGAGAGTTTGGGGGTCATAAGCAGGGTTGAAGAACCGACTGAGTGGTGTGCAGGTATTGTTGTAGTGCCTAAAAAGTCCGGCGACCCACAAATCTGCATCGACTTAACAAAGCTAAATGAATCGGTGCGAAGGGAAAAATACATTCTTCCCTCTGTTGAACAGACCCTCGGACTGTTAGCGGGAGCTACTGTTTTTAGTAAGCCCGATGCAAACATGGGATTTTGGCAAATCCCTCTAGCTGAGCAGTCCGCCAAGCTGACAACTTTCATAACACCGTTTGGGCGGTACTACTTCAATCGACTGCCCTTTGGTATCGCATCGGCACCTGAACACTTCCAAAATCGTATGGTAACTGAAGTCACATGGACGATGTACTCGTGTGGGGGCATTCTCAAGAGGAGCATGATACACGCCTTCATGCGGTGCTGCAAAAGATGGAAAATGCTGGCGTTACCCTCAATTTAGACAAATGTGCCTAATCGCAGCATGAAGTCAAGTTTCTCGGACATATTATCTCAGACTCAGGAGTGCAACCAGACCCAGCTAGGACTGTTGCCGTTCAAAAGATGCCTGAGCCATCAAACATCAGCGAGCTCAGGAGCTTTCTTGGGATGGTCAACCAGCTGGGAAAATTTATCCCCCATCTGGCTGAAAAAGATAAACCCCTCAGGGATCATCTGTCCAAGAAAAACTGTTGGTTCTGGGGGGAAGCACAAGTCAAAGCTTTTCAAGATCTGAAAAAAGACTTGTCATCTGCACCAGTACTGACCCTGTACGATGCAAATAAGCCAATCAAAATATCCGCAGATGCATCATCGTATGGACTGGGTGCAGTCCTACTGCAACGAGAGGGTGACGACTGGAGGCCTGTTGCCTATGCATCGCGGTCTTTAACCCCTGTTGAGCAAAGATATGCGCAGGTAGAAAAGGAGGCCCTTGGGCTGACCTGGGCATGTGAGAGATTTCGTGACTTTTTGATTGGCCAACACTTTTTGATGGAAACTGACCATAAACCCTTACTGAGTCTTTTAGGTGGTCAAGAACTGGACGCCTTACCTCCCCGCATCCAACGCTTCCGGATGAGATTGATGCGCTATTCATACGAGATGTCACATGTTCCTGGGAAGAGCCTCTGGACTGCAGACACTCTGTCACGGGCCCCACTGTCTGCCGTCAAAGAGAACACGGATGATGAGCTCATGGAGAGCACTAACATTTATGTGGACAACATCGTGGAGCATCTCCCGGCAAGCCAATCATTCCTGGACAACCTGAGAGAACTCCTCAAATCAGACAGTGTGTGCACAAATGTCATGAGAATGTGTCAAGAAGGGTGGCCGTTGTACTGGGGCTGAGAAACTCTACTGGTCTGAACGAGCTTACCTGTCAGTCCACGATGGTCTTCTTCTAAAAGGTACAAGACTTGTTATTCCCTCTGCATTGCGGAATGATGTCCTCGCAAGGCTGCACGAAGGACACCAAGTGGCTAAATGCAGGGAACGTGCACGGCAGAGTGTGTGGTGGCCAGGACTTAGTCAGCAATTGAACAAGCTGGTCTTGAAATGCCACGCCTGCATCAAAGAGCGCACCAATCACACTGAACCGTTGATCCCAACAGAGTTTCCTGAGAGGCCCTGGCAAAAGCTGGGGACAGATCTGTTTGTCTTGAAAGGGAAAACATATCTTTTAGTTGTGGATTACTACTCTCGGTATGTTGAGGTGGCAAACCTTTCACTCACCAGCTCTGCAGATGTCATTATACACCTGAAATCTATTTTCGCACGTCATGGCATTCCAGAGACTGTAGTGAGCGACAACGGGCCACAATTTTCATCCGGCACTTTCACAGAATTCGCAGCTACTTACGGATTCAAACATGTTACCAGCAGTCCAAAGCATCCACGTAGCAATGGAGAGGCTGAACGGGCTGTACATACTGTAAAACAACTTTAAAAAAAAAAACAAGATCCTTACGTTGCTTTACTGTCGTACAGATCAACTCCTTTGCACAATGGGTACAGCCCAGCCCAGCTGCTAATGGGACGCCGTCTTCGAACCACTGTGCCAACTCTTCCCAGTTTGCTGGATCCTTCCTTACCTGATGGCACCACTGTACGTGCTTGGGAAAATGAGAAGTGCAGATATGAGATGTTTCAATAAACGCCATCGGGTGCAAGACCTCCACAAGCTCTCACCTGGTGATCAGGTGTGGGTCACGGATCAAAAGGTGTCAGGAACTGTGGTGAGAGAACATTTCATGCCACGTTCTTATCAGGTGGATGTGCCTCAAGGTGCTGTTCGTAGGAACCGTCATTTCCTCATTCCTATGAATACAAAGGAGGGTGATTGTGACACAATAGCTGGTTCCCAGTTGACCGAGAATATCACAGAGACAAAAACACCTTTGGCACCTCAAACATGTCCTGCCAGTCCCAAAGGAGCAGTAACCAGAACCAAATCTGGGAGAGCAGTTGTGAAACCTAAAAGGCTGGATTTATAGTAATTTTGTTGTAGTCTTTAAAGACAGTTTTCACAGTGACAAGAGCCCCCGAGAAAGAGGGGGAGAGTTAAAACAGAGAGAGTTGTTGTAATGTAAAAAAAAAAAAAAAGAGGTGTAATTGGTGGTTATATGTTGTTCATAACCTCAGATGTGAAAACTTTTTAAGGCAGTGTTCATCATTATAAAACATGTTGGTTTACATTGTTGTGCTGTGTTCTAAGGATCTCTAGTAAGAGCAAAATACCAGTTATCTTTTTGTTTCATTGTTTTCTCTTTGTTAAAAAGGGAGATGTGGGATAATCTATGTAGTGAAGCTACATATTAATGTTCCACAGTTGGAGTCCCCGATACTGTTTCGGTCCAGCAGGGGGCACTGTGGGGGAGAACAATAAAGGAGGGCTAAGTTGAAAGTCATGAAGAGTTTATGTCCTGTGTTACTCACGCGATACACTAGATAACACGACAATCACCACCTGATGGTGAGTTGGATTGGGAGGAGGCCAGACAGACTTGGCAGGCCCAAACGTACCGTGAGGGTCTGTTGGGAACGTTTGGCAGAGACCCCTGTCAGGGAGATCTTCAACTCTCGCCTCCGGCAGAACTTTGACCGGATCCAGAGGGAGGCTGGAGACGTTGAGTCCGAGTGGACTATGTTCTCTGCCTCTTTGGTCAATGCAGCCGTCCGGAGCTGTGGCCGTAAAGTCTCCGGTGCATGTCGTGGCGGCAACCCCACCGGAAGAAAGGGATGCCGTCAAGCTGAATAAGGAGTCCTATCGGGCCTGCTTGGCTCGTGGGACTCCTGAGGCAGCTGACAGGTACCGGTGGGCCAAGCAGACCACTGCCCGGGTGGTTCTGGTCTCAGGTCTGGGAGAAGTTCGGGAAGGCCATGAACAAGGACTATCGGACGGCCTCAAAGAGGTTCTGGCAAACCGTCTGACGCCTCAAAAAAGGGAATCAGTGCCCTGCCAACACCGCATACAGTGCTGGTGGGAACCTGCTAATAGAGACCTGCAATCCCGCGGGAGTACCGCGGGTCTCGCGGGACCCGACGCAACCCGACGCAACCCAGTGCGGCGCAGGACGAAATTTGATATGTGAACGCGGGTGCGGGCGGTAAGGTCCTCGTGTGTATGCGGGTTATGGAGAATAAAATTATTTATGGACTCCTGCAAAATGGAAATATCTTAAAATTAAATTGTTAAAAAGAAATAAAATATTATTTATCTGCTGCACAAAAGCAACAAGAACAACTCAAAATAACGTAAATTCTCACGTGGTTCTTGCGAGGAACAAAGACCATAGACCCACACCGAGGCAAAATGTCTGAAGAGCATGACACACGTGGAGCGCTTAGTGCTACATATATTAGTTCATTATTAAAGAAAGGAACATACAGAACTACAAAGCCAAACAAAGGGAAATGTTTACATGCGGGCAGGAGGGGGACAAAACTTGAATATTGCGGGCGGGAGCGGAAAAAAAAAATCTATATTGTTACGGGAGCGGGCGGGAGCGGGACAGAACCTTGCGGGAACCTTGAAAAATCTGTCCCGCGCAGGTCTCTACCTGCTAACCACGACTGGGGAATTTGTCGGGCGGTGGAAGGAATACTTTGAGGATCTCCTCAATCCTCCCAGGGGGGGGACTCGACCATCACCCTGGCTGAGGTCACTGAGGTTGTTGAGAAGCTTGACGAGATCCGCCCAGACTACCTCAGGTCTCTGGATGTTGTGGGGCTGTCTTGGCTGACACGCCTCTGGACTGGCAGACCGGGGTGGTGGTTCCTCTTTTTAAGAAGGGGGACCGGAGGGTGATCTCCAACTATTGGGAGATCACACTCCTCAGCCTCCCTGGGAAAGTCTATGCCAAGGTACTAGAGAGGAGAATCCGTCCGATAGTGGAACCTCAGCTTCAAGAGGAACAATGCAGGTTTTGTCCTGGACGTGGAAGACTGGACCAGCTCTATACCCTCTTCAGGATACTGGAGGGTTCCTGGGAGTTTACCCAACCAGTCCACATGCGATTTTTGGATTTGGAGAAGGCATTCGACCGGGTTCCTTGTGGTGTCCTTTGGGGGGTGCTCTGGGAATACGGGGTAAGGGGCCCATTGTTAAGGGCTGTCCGGTCCCTGTATGATCAGAGCAGGCATTGATGCCGGCATTAAGTCAGACTTGTTCCCAGTGCATGTTGGACTCCGACAGGGCTGCCTTTGTCACCGGTCCTGTTCATTATTTTTATGGATAGGATTTCTAGGCGCAGCTGAGGGCTGGAGAGGGTCTGTTTTGGCGACCACAGGATAGCGTCTCTGCTTTTTGCCAAGACCTATAGTGTGCGCTGGGGCGGTTTGCAGCTGAGTGTGAAGCGGCTGGGATGAGAATCAACACCTCTAAGTCTGAGGCAATGGTTCTCAGTCGGACAAGGGTGTCTTGTCCCCTTCAGGTTGGTGGGGAGCTCCTGCCTCAGGTGGAGGAGTTTAAGTATCTTGGGGGTCTTGTTCACGAGTGAGGGGAGGATGGAACGAGAGATCGACAGGTGCAGCTTCTGCAGTAATGCGGTCGCTGTACTGGTCTGTCATGGTGAAGAAGGAGCTGAGCCGCAAGGCGAAGCTCTCGATTTACCGGTTGATCTTCAATGTTACTCTCAGCTATGGTCATGATCTTTGGGTCATGACCGAAAGAATGAGATCCCGGATACAAGCGGCCGAAATGAGTTTCCTCCGTAGGGTGGCTGAGCACTCCCTTAGAGATAGGGTGATGATGTTTATTTATTCATTTATTTATTTTTTTCTTCCAGAAAAAAGTAGTAGTAGTAGTAGTAGTAGTACAAAAACAAAGAATATTTTTGAAATAATCAGTCACAAATTTGTGGCTTTTTAGTGACATTAAGAAATGAAAAAAAATAATATATAATACTATTTTTAAAAAGGAAAGCATATTTTTGTATAATATTTAAAAAAATTAACTAGTCACAAATTTGTGGCTTTTTAGTGACATTAACATACGAATTAAAAAGAATTAATAATTGAAAAAAAGTAAAGAATATTTTTGCGGGGGCGCTAGTGAGCACCACATGGAGTAGTCGTAGTTTGTCGAGCTCTCCTCCATTTCTTTAAATTAGTCGGTTATTTCCATAATTTTCAGGTTTCTTCAGCGCTATTATTTTGGACACTTCTTGGGGCAAGGTTACAAAATGTCTAAGCCGAAAACAGTCAAGGGGAAAAAGATGGATAAAGCTCTGAACGAGGCGCTTGCTCCGTCGCCTTCGGAGTCAGCCGAACAGGCCGCGGCAATCTCGGGAATGAGTTGCGGAGTAGACACGGAGTCTACCAGTATTCTGTTGGCAATACAGAATATGAGCAAAACGATGACAGACCGGTTTGATCTTTTGGAGGCATCTTTGGCATCTACACAAGCAACCTTAGTGTCTCTCGGAGATAGAATCACGGAGGTGGAAAATGCTGCAGCCGATTATGATCGCCGTCTTTCACTCGTCGAGCAGAAGTGGCTCAAAATACAGTCAGAAAATACATCGCTTCGTGAGAAATTAATTGATTTGGAGGCTCGCTCCAGGCGACAAAACATTAAAATCGTCGGCTTACCTGAGAAGATAGAAAACGGGCGGCCCACGGAATTTCTGACGGAGTTTATTCCTGATCTGCTGGGCGCTAGTAACTTTTCTAAACCACTTGAGGTGGATCGGGCTCATCGGCTGGGGGAGGCAGTCACCTGGAGAAAACGCGCGCGTCACGCGTGTGATGATAGCCAAGATTCATCACTTTAAAATGAAGGAAAAAATACTTGAGCTGGCTCGTCAACAGTTCCCTCTGTGTTATAAGGAAAGGCCGATACACATTTTTCCGGATCTTCCCGCCGAAATAATGAAACAGCGCCAGGCATTTCAGGATGTCAGGAAACAACTCCGAGATGCCGGGGTGAGGAGCGGGTTCATTTACCCTGCAAGACTGGGCGCGTTTCGCACGGTACCACTGATGAGGTGTTTTCCTCTCCGAGGAAGCGGTGACCTTTATTGGAACGCTGTCTCAAAACCGCTAAAGACATGTGTTGATATCCTTTGTCTGGGTATGTAGGTGACTTTTCTCGCAGCAGCGCTATTTAGACTGGAACATTTAGATGACAGCTTGTTTTGTTCTTGAGTTCTTTACATAAGCATGGAGTGGGAGCTATACGACCGAAGTTCCACTGTTCCTATGGTCCGGCAACCCCTTAGTGATTTTTTGGGATGTGTATTCTCACTTTGTTTGGGAAAGTGGGATGGGGTTGGGGGTAATGTTCTTTTTGGTTATTATTTTCTCTTAATTCTTTTTTTTACTTCAAATGTTTTAAAAGGGCGGCAGGCATGTACACTGTTCAATTTTATTTGTGGTATGACTTCTAGTTTACCTTCTAAGGGCAACAGCATTACTTTTACCAGCTGGAACGTGCGAGGTATGGGTCATGTGGTTAAGCGTGCTAAGGTATTTTCACATCTGAAATCCTTGTCTGCAGATGTTATATATTTACAGGAAACACATATTAGGCCCACAAAGGAGAAGATGCTCAAATGCAGCTGGGCAGGCCATATTTTTCGGTCCGTGTTTTCCAGTAAGGCTAGAGGAGTTGCAATTTTAATTCGCAAGACGGTTCCATTCAGACATATTTCTACCCTTAGTGACCCAAATGGTCAATATATTTTGGTAACGGGTTATATTTATTCATTTCATGTCACACTTCTAAATGTCTATGGGCCCAATTTTGACGATCCATCTTTCTTCACCAAAATATTTAACCTATTGTCTGATTTTACTGATTCGCATGTAATTATAGGTGGGGATTTTAATTGTGTGCTTGACAACATTTTGGACAGGTCAACCCAGGTAAGCCAGTTGCCTTCTGCCTCCATGGTTTTGAATGACCTAATCTCCTCCATGAACCTGGTCGATATATGGAGGCTGCTACATCCTCAGGTAGAGACTACTCTTTTTTTCACAAAGACACAAGACTTTTTCCAGAATCGATTATTTTTTATTAGACTCTAAACTTATATCAAATGTGGTCACCTCAGATTATCACAACATTTTAATCTCTGATCACGCACCAACTTCAGTTATTTTTGATTTTGGCCATAAGACTAAACCATATTGCTGGCGTTTTCGTCCTGCTTTACTCTCTGATGCGACATTTACCCAGTTTATATCTAACAAGATATCAGAATTTTTAGAGATTAATGATAATGCTGAGGTCACTGATTCCATCCTTTGGGAAACCCTTAAGGTGGTGATTAGGGGCCATATTATTTCTTTTGAGTCCTCAGCCAGGCGAGACAAACGAGGCGTCTCCTAGAAATAGAAGAAGAACTATCTAATTTAGAGCCCTCTTATAGAAACTCTTCTAACCCTTCTACACTACAAGCCATTCTAAAATTGAAATATGAATATAATACTATTTTATCTGAGCAGGTATGGGATCAGCTGTTAAGGGTGAGACAAAAATACTTTGAGCTGGGAGATAAGCCTCATAAATTGCTGTCTCGACAACTGAGAGGTTTACAAGCCAATAAATCTATACACAAAATTAAATCAAAATCAGGTGATGTAATTGTTGATCCAAAAGGCATAAATGATTGTTTTAAACAATATTATGAAGACTTGTATTCATCAAAGGCAGGGGGAAATGTTTCTGATTGGCTGAGCTCTGTGAATCTTCCTAAGCTGAGTGACGCTGCCTCTGAGGCCCTGAATTCTGATGTTACGTCCCAAGAGATTGTTGATGCTATAAAGTCCTTCCCCAATGGCAAAGCAGCGGGACCTGATGGTTTCGGTATTGAATTATATAAAAAATATTCTGAGAAGCTGGCCCCCCTTCTATTGAGGATGTTCACGCATTCCCTAGAGACTCAAAAATTTCCTGTAACATTATATAATGCTAATATCTCATTAATACTGAAAGAGGGTAGGGATGGAACTGAGCCTTCATCTTATCGACCTATTGCGTTACTTAATTCTGATATCAAAATCTTTACCAAAATATTAGCTAATAGAGTAAATAAACATATTTCATCCATTATACATGCAGATCAAACAGGTTTTGTCCCCAATAGATTTTCATTTTTTAACGTTAGAAGATTAATGCACATAATGTATAACAAATATCCAAAAGGTTCTAAAGTGGCTGCTCTGTGTTTAGATGCAGAAAAGGCCTTTGATCAATTAGAATGGCCCTACATGCTAAACGTTTTAGAGGGATTTGGGTTTGGGAGTCGTTTTGTGTCATGGATTAAAACATTATATGCCCATCCATCCTCTTCTGTTCTCACAAATCAGGAAAAATCGAAGCCATTTTTACTACATCGTGGCTCATGACAGGGGTGTCCCCTCAGCCCTTTACTCTTTGCAGTAGCAATTGAACCCCTTGCGATTAGTATTAGAAATCATCTGTCTATCAAACCTGTAAGACTGGGGAATGTGGACCACTACATCTCATTGTATGCTGATGATATTGCCCTCTTTTGTCTGATCCTGAACAGTCAGTCCCAATATTATTGGACCTTATAAAATCTTTTGGTACAGTCTCAGGATACACAATTAATTGGCAAAAAGAGTGAATTTATGTCTTTAAATGCTAATCTTGATACAGAATTTTTAGAAAATCTCCCTTTCAAAATTACAGATAAACTTAAATATCTTGGTGTTACTCTGCCCAAAAATCACAAATTAATCTTTAAATTGAATTTCTTACAGAAATTGGAAAACTTAAAATCGGACATTAGTAAATGGAGGACTCTTCCTCTCTCTATGGTAGGTCGTATAAATGCTGTTAAAATGTTGTCTCTGCCTAGATTCTTGTATCTATTTCAGAATTTACCTATTTGTTTGACAAAAGCCTTTTCAAATCACTAGATTCAGTAATTTTAACCTTTATTTGGAGTTTCAAAGCTCACAGAATATCAAAAACATTTACAGAAGCCTAGAGAGATGGGTGGGCTGGGGCTACCTTGCTTTTTACACTATTACTGGGCAGCAAATGCAAGGGCTCTTGTTTACTGGCAGGAGGATTATAGTATGGAGATCTCAGTTGATACCCCCCCCTGGATTGCAATTGAAAAAAGTAGTGTTGGGAACAGTTCCCTCCCAGCGCTTCTTTTCTCAGCCCCTGGACTGCTTCCACCTGTAAAGGTGGATAATCTTATTGTCTCGAACTGCCTGAAAATATGGCACCAAATAAAGAAGAATTGTAAATTGCCTGATACTGCAGTCTTTTCTCCAGTGCATCGCAACCATGCATTTCCTCCCTCCTTATTGGATTCAACATTCGGCATATGGAGGCAGAATGGCATTGTTACTTTGGAGGACCTGTATATAAATAAACATTTTGCATCTTTTTCCCAATTAGCAGTCAAATTTTCTCTCCCTAAAACACACTTCTTTCGGTACTTGCAGATTAGGAACTATGTACGCCATGCAGTGCCTAATTTTGAAACTCTCCCAGAGGAAAGAAGAATTTATAGGCTGATGTTAGTCTCGCCTGATTCCAAACATTTGGTTTCTGACTTTGTGAATGCACTTTCTAATGAAAGTAGTTGCTCCACACTCTCCCTTAAAAATGCTTGGGAGGAGGAATTGGGTATGGAAATAGGACCTGAAATCTGGGAGGAGAGCCTTAGCAGGATTCGCTCTTGTTCCATTAACTCTAGGCATCAGTTAATTCAATTTAAAGTGATGCACAGATTACATTATTCAAAGTCTAAACTGCACAGAATTTTCCCCACTATTTCTTCTACATGTGATCGGTGTAGGTCTGCAGAAGGCTCTCTTACCCATCTTTTCTGGACTTGTCCTAAGCTCTATAATTTCTGGTGTGACATTTTCAAATGGTTTTCTGAAATGTATGGTTTTGTGTTGGAGCCTGACCCAGAGATTCTCTTTCTTTAATGGACCATAATGACTCTGTACAAAACACTGTTATTTATGGAATGATTATGGCTAAGAGTATAATTCTACGACTTTGGAAGTCTGAGGATGTCCCTCAGTTCAAGACTTGTTAAGCTATCTTACAGGAATACTGCACATGGAGAGAGTTCGGTTTGGAATTGCAGGCAACATAGATAAATTTTATAACATATGGCAGCCATTTTTGGATCATCTTGCTCAATTTAATAGTGAAAATGACCAGTGATATTGAATTGCAGCATGCTGTTAGCTCTTGTGAAGTGTTTTGTGTTGGAATGTGTATAATACTACATCTGGGGTTTCTTGTCTTTTTTTTTTGTTGTTTGTTTTGTTTTTGTTGTAAAATTAAAAATTCTAATAAAAATGCTATTTAAAAAAAAAAAGATTATTTTTGCAATAATCAGTCACAAATCTGTGGCTTTTTAGTGAAATTAACATAAATTAAAAAAATCCCAAAAAGGTAAAGAATATAAAAAAACAAAATAATAATATTAAAAATTTATTTTTGTAATAACCAGTCACAAATTGGTGGGTTTTAGTGATATTAACATAAGAAATAAAAATAATAATAATAATTACAAAAAAAAGTAAAGAATATTTTTGAAAAGAAAAAATAAAACATAAACATAAGAAATGAAAAATCATTTACATAAGAAATGAAAAAAAGTAAAGAACATTTTGCGTGTGAATTTGCTAGTACAATGTCGGACAATGTAATATGCTCTGGTCCTCCTGCCTACCGGGGTGATGAGATTTACAGCAGACTGCTGGGTCTCAATGGCTGGATGTCGAGGTGGTGCCCGCCAGAACAACATAGGCTTTATAGACAATTGGCTGAGTTTCTGGATGGACCTGTTGTAAAGAGATGGTCTTCATCCCTCCTGGGGTGGTGCCGCTCTTCTATCTAGAAATATGGCATATAGTCTTAGAGTTCCAACTTGACCAACTAGTGCCCAGGTCAGGAAGGAGACAAACTGTTTTCTTTCATCTTTTTAATTGTAACTACGCAGCCGTCAGCTACAGTTGTACATCAGTTAGTGAGCTATAGATCCCCTGAGGAAAAATTACACTCTTTCTCTATTATAGGAGAAGAAGACTTATACAAACTTGTTAAATCATCTAAACCGGCAACATATATGTTAGACCCTATTCCATCTAAACTATTAAAAGATTTGCTTCCAGAAGTCATAGATCCTATTTTGAACATTATTAATTCATCATTGTCATTAGGATATGTTCCCAAAACTTAGGAAATTACAGACCAATCTCTAATCTCCCTTTTCTGTCAAAGATACTAGAAAAAAGGTAGTATCCTCACAACTGTATTCCTTTTTAGAAAAAAATGGTATCTGCGAGGATTTCCAATCAGGTTTTAGACCGTACCATAGTACTGAGACTGCTCTCATTAGAGTTACTAATGACCTGCTTCTATCATCGGATCGTGGTTTTATCTCATTATTAGTGCTATTAGATCTTAGCGCAGCATTCGATACCATCGATCACAACATTCTCTTGGATAGACTAGAAAACTATGTTGGCATTAGAGGAAGCGCCTTAGCATGGTTTAAATCATATCTATCTGACCGCTATCAGTTTGTAGCAGTAAATGAGGAGGTATATCGCTCACAAGTGAAATATTGAGTTCCTCAAGGCTCAATGCTAGGACCGTTACTTTTCAACCTATACATGTTACCTCTGGGAGATATATTATCAGGAGACATAGTGTTAGCTTTCACTGCTATGCTGATGATACTCAGCTCTATATTTCAGCGCAGCCTTGTGATACACACCAAATTGAGAATCTAACAGAATGCATAGTCGATATAAAAAACTGGATGATGAGTAACTTCTTAATGCTAAATTCTGAAAAAAACGGAGGTGGACCTAAAAACGCCACATATAATAATCTAGAACACTGTCTAACACTTGATGGCTGCTCTGTTAATTGTTCTTCATCAGTTAGGAACCTAGGTGTGCCGTTTGACAACAATCTTTCCTTCGACAACCATGTTTCCAGCATCTGTAAGACTGTGTTTTTCCATATTAAAAATACATTCAAATTACGACCTATGCTTTCAACCTCTAATGCAGAAATGTTAATTCATGCGTTTATGACTTCAAGGTTAGATTATTGTAATGTTTTATTGGGTGGTTGTTCTGCACACTTGATAAACTTCAGCTGGTCCAAAACGCAGCAGCTAGAGTCACATTAGAACTAGGAAGTATGATCATATTAGCCCGGTTCTGTCAACACTGCACTGGCTCCCTATCAAACATCGGATAGATTTTAAAATCTTATTAATTACCTATAAAGCCCTGAATGGTTTAGCTCCTCAATACTTGAGCGAGCTCTTATCACATTATAGTCCTGCACTACCGCTGCGTTCTCAAAACTATGGCCATTTGATAATACTTAGAATATCAAAACCGACTGCGGGCGCCAGATCCTTTTCCTATCTAGCACCTAATCTCTGGAACAATCTCCTAACTCGGTTCGGGAAGCAGACACACTCTGCCAGTTTAAATCTAGATTAAAGACACATCTTTTAACCTAGCCTACACATAACACACCAACACACTTTTTATTATTCAAATCTGTTAAAGGATTTTTAGGCTGCATTACTTAGAACCGCTGGAACCGGGAACACTACTCCTAAAACATGTTGTGGAATCTTCTTGTTGATTTGGAGCCGAATTCACTTCTCAAGCAAAAGAGACTCGTACAGCAGGATTTTAGGTGTCAGGAAAAAACTTTATTCAAGTCTGAGATAGCAGCAGTCCGCCTCTCCCCTCTTGGTCTCTGTCTCCTCTTTTTAAACCCCTGCTAGCGTCCCACCCCACATACCATCAGTTTTTAGGTAAGAACATCTGTATTCAATCTTAGGGTTTTTGTTTTAGTCCCTTGTCAATTCTATAGGGTCTGAGTGCGTGTGTTTGACATGAGACCCCCTTACTTATGATGTGTTTGACATGAGGCCCCCTTACTTATGGTGTGTTTGTATGGGAACCTGGTGGCTTATAACCTTATTGCATTTACCAGTTGATGTATGTTTTGCAGACCCCACTGCCTTCGCACGCAACCTAGCCCCCACTGCCTTCGCACGCAACATTCCAACAGCAGACACCATTATGTTTAAGAAGGGCACAAAAGTAACATGTAGTTAACTCATAAATGTATAGAAATTATAAAATAAAGCCAAAGGAAAACTTCATCAAATCCCCTCTCTGAGACTTTATTAAGTCTCATACCTTCCTTGTTCAAGAGTATTGTCACATAAGAGAGTCATTGTAAGGGATATTGCCCTAGATAGGCCACTGTTTTTATAAAGGACCACCTTATGCAAGAATACTTTTGTAGAGAGTGCAGCCAAAAAACTCCCTCTTTTTTCTTTGAGTAGAGTCAAAAAAGACTACCCCTCTATTCTTCTTTTCTCGTTGGGGACTGTACACACTCAATTATATATATAAACATGCATATATACTCCTTCACAGGCTATTCAAACATTGATACACAGGTTACATATTCAATAAGTCATTCAACAGTCAGTTTAAGATTGTCTTTTGTGAGGTCGTGAATAGAGTTCAAGTAGCTTGGTCTGTGGTTGCCAGTGTTCGTTGATTGTCAGCTTGTCCACCGAGGTCCAACCGTTCCAGGTGTTCAAGGGTACCAGGGTTTTTGGGTTGTATGGAGAAGATGTGTGGTTCTATAGTTACTCTTATATTTGATTCATAGGTTATATTGATACAACAATATAGGGGTATATGCCAACTCATAAACATAACAAACAAAACACTCTCTAACTACCTGCCTACACTACCCAAGTCCTTGTTAATTCTTCATATACTTGTCACGGTTCATGGATTCATTGTCTCATCTTGTGTGTCTGTTTATGTGCTGAGGGTTTGGGTGTGTCTGAGCTGGTGATTGCTACCTGATCAGCCCCAGCTGTGGCTCATTATTTGGGCTATTTAAGACCAGCTAACGCCACTCTCGTTGTCAGATCCTCACCGTTGTCCTGAGTTCCTGTCCCGATGTTTCTCTGTTTTGTTGGTTTTCCGGATTGTTCCTGCTTCGGAGGATTCCGCTTGGATTGGCTGCCCACCGTGTCCTTGCACCCGCCTTCCATCCTCGCGCTGCACGAGCTCCACCGCCATCAGTGACTTTTTCTCTTGTTTATCTTCCAATAAACTGTTATTAACCGCTATTGAATCCTTCTCTTGATTCCCGTGACAATACTAGTGTGAGTTCTTCTTTCCCAGGTACAATGTATACACTCTCTCCTCTCTCTCAAATGACAAAACATCAAAATAATTCCCAAATCAAAAGGCAACTCCATTTACCATATTCCATCTACTTCTTCTAATTCTACATCAGGGTAATGCTGTTTAGTGACATGAGGCTTTGGTGCTTTTTCTCCCACAGTTATGTTGACCATCTGTCTGGCCGCTGCATGCGTAATCATAGACCTGAGAATAGGAAAGACACAGCATAATAATAGAAAGAACACAGCTAGTATGATAGCAGCCATTATTCCCAATTTCAAACCAGTTTCCAAAAGCTAGATCTCTTCCCTGAGTTTTCTTTAAGTTCAAGTCTAAGTTCCCTCAGTCTCTCTATTGCCGGGTGAAGGATCCATTTGGCGCTGTGTTATTAGGAATAAAAGTACAACACTCATCTCCAAACATCACACATACTCCACCTTTGTCTGCCAATAGCCAATTTAATGCCAATCTATTTTGATAAGCCATTTTACTTGTGGGGTCAAGTTGTTCTCCTAGAGCTCTTAGAGCATCATCAGTATGATTGATGAATCGCTGCTGATTATAGTAAATGTAATTGACCCATTCAACATTTTTGTTTACTGTTACATGTAAAATCAATGACTCAAATCCAGCTTTTGTTACTTTATATGGTCCTTCTCGTTGTGGTTCGTACACTCTCCGCCGGACCACTCTGAGGTACACGTGGTCACCTGGTCCTACTGGAAGGGGTATCTCTTCTTCAAGTCTGGGTACTTTGCTCTGCTCCTGTAAATAGATGGCTTTATGTATCGCAGTTAATTGTCTCATGTATGATCGTAATTCTAATTGCAGCTGTTCTAACGAAGGACCTTCATAAGGGCCTCTTAGAAAGGGTACAGGCATTGGTCTGCCAGTCAACATTTCATGAGGAGTCAAATTGGTGATCCTATTTGTTTGCATTCTATAACTCATTAGTGCAAGTGGCAATGCATCTACCCAATATGTGTCTGCACATATTTTGTTGACTTTTGCTTTGATGGTTCCATTAATCCTTTCTACCATTCCTTGTGATTGAGGATGATAAACACACCCTAACGTCTGTTTTATTCTGAGTTGTTGTAACACCATTTTGACAGTTCGTTGCACAAACGCCAACCATTGTCTGAACTGATTTGTAACGGAATTCCAAACCTCGGAATCACTTCTCTGGTCAAGAATTTAATCACTGTCTGAGCGCTTTGATCTGGAGATGGCACTGCTTCTACCCAACGGCTAAACCGATCAATTATTACTAGCATGTACCTTTTTCCTCTGACTGACTTAATCATATCCACATAATCCAGTACTAGATTGTTTAAATGGACCTTCAGGTGTTGGTATGTATGACAAAGGTGTTGTAGTTCCTTTTCTTACATTTTGTGCACAGATCTCACATTCAGCTAAAAACTTATCAACCATGGCTGGTAAATAAGGAGACCAGTACCCTTGCCTTTTGATTGCTCTTATAACTTCTCCTCGTGCACAATGATCAAATCCATGTGCATCAGGAATCATTATATTAAGTAAAGCAGTTGGAGCAACTATGTACCCCTCATGGGATCTCCAAATTCCATTTGTATCTCTTGTTGCCCCTCTCTGTTGCCATATGGTTTGTTCAGCTTGTGTGGCCTGCTCCTGAATACGAACCAGGTCTGCCAATTGAGGGTCTGGCTGTATTAGTACTGTAGGGGCCATCACTGTAACTTGACAACCTGACGCTTGCTTAGCGCACAAGTCAGCTGCATTATTACCTTGTATTACAAAGTCATTGCCTTTTTTGTGTGCTTGACATTTTACAATGGACAGTTTCTTTGGATGCATCATGGCTGAGATTAGTTCAACAATCTCTTCTCCATGCTGTATTGGTGTTCCATCACTCTTCTTAAAACTTTGCTTCCACACTGCTCCAAATAAATGACATACTCCATGAGCATAAGCCGAATCAGTGAAGATATTGGCCACCTTATTTTTTGCCAATAAACACGCTGCTGTTAGGGCTTTAAGTTCAGCAAGCTGTGCTGAGCATGGTTGGTCACAATGTTGCAGGTCAATGAGCACAATTTTTTTTCCTTCTCTTCTGACTATGGCATAACCTGCATGATTACCTAGATGGTCCCTGTAACATGATCCATCAACAAAGTAATCCACATCGCGTTTTCCAGATAGGATTAGATTCTAGATCTGGTCTCAAGCGTGTGAATGCTAATGATTCAGCTACACATTCATGTGGTTCTCCCTCATCATCTAAGGGAATGTAATCAGCCGGATTGTTTGTCAAGCAGCGCTTAAGAGTTATGTCCGGTATGTTAGCAATACAGAATACTGCAAGCATCTTGCTTGGGTCAAAACAAATTTTCCTCTTTCAATTAGTTCCACTATTTTATGATGTGTGTAAACAACAACTGGATATCCCATTGTTATTGTTGATGCTTTTTCATACATAGCATACACTGCAGCTAACCCTTGCTGATAGTATGGTGGGTAGCCCTGTGCTACATTGTCTAATTTTGTACTATAATATGCTATTGGTTGTTTTTTCCGACCACTACAGATGTCCTGCATTAACACTGCTGATGCATATCCATCTTTTTCGGTTGGCTACATAAAGATGAAACACATTGTCATAATTAGGGTGAGTAAGTACTGGTGCTGTTTGTAATTCTCTTTGATGGATTCAAAGGCTATTGAAGCATCCGTGTTCCATATCAGATGCTCTTTTAAGTTCTGTTGTCCTATTTCTTTAGTTAATGTTCTTAACGGGGCAGTTTTGATAGCATAATCTTCTATCCATTCTGCACTGAATCCAGTCATTCCTAAAAAGGTCAGCATTTGGCCTACTGTTTGAGGTTTTGGAGCTTTACTTATTCCTTCTAACTGACTTGGCGAGATTGCTTTAGTCCCATATGCAATAATGCGACCCAAGTACTCAACTTGTGATTGACAATACTGCATCTTTTCTTTAGAGGCTTTGTGGCCTCCTTTTGCCAATTTTTTGAGCACCTTAATAGAATCTTGATGACATTGTTCCAAACTATTAGAACAGATCAACAGGTCATCAACATACTGAATCAATGTACTCTTTAACTCCACGTCTTCTAGATCTCTTCTCAATACTTGATTGAATACATGTGGTGAATGTTTGTACCCTTGTGGTAGTCGAGTGTATGTGTACTGTCTCCCTTCATAAGTGAAACTAAACAAGTGCTGACTTTCAGGTGCTATTGGGACACTGAAATAAGCAGAACACAAATCAATCACTGTAAAGTACTTGGCTGCAGGAGGAACATTTGTCAGCAAGGTGTGTGGATTTGGAACTTCCGCTGACCAATCCTCAACTACCTCATTTACTGCTCTCAAATCATATACCAACCTCCACTTGGTTTTATTTGCCTTAGGGATTGGCATAATAGGCGTATTGCAATGGGTTGATGTTCGAATCAAGACTCCTGCCTTCACTAATCCCTCAATCGTTGGTCTTATTCCATCTACTGCCTCTTTTTTCAAAGGATATTGCATCCGCCTGGGCAGTGTGACATTTGGCTTCACTGTTACTTTTATAGGATTTGCTGATTTAACTAACCCTACATCAGTGTCATGTTTAGCCCATAACTCATTTGGCACTTTCTCTTCCATTTCTCTCAATAGTTCATTCATCTTGGGCACTACTTCAGTCTGTTCTTGTTTCGTTACTACTATTAGCTTGGGAACTGCAGTCAAAGATGTGTCACACATGATTTTTAAGTATGTTTTGTCTGATGATTCAACAATGAATGGATTTTCAGTGCTTTTCCATTCACATTTTTCAGCTTCTTTCATCATGTTTCCTACATCTTGAGAACACTTTCCCTTGCTGTAGTATAAAGCTATGTGAGGCACCTTTTCTGGCATTTGAAACCACTTTCCTATAAACTCATTTTTCTCGACTTTTAGAGCTGCTCCATCTAGTCCTACTACAATGCTTGTTGACTGTAGCGCTATTTTCTTATTTTGTGTTTCTTTTAACCATAGCTCTTCGAAACTTGCATCCTGAGTGGGATCATAAGCCATTGTACAATGGAATTCGGTGTTTGGATGTCTTGGTTCTTGTAACTGGACTGTTACATATTTTCCCCACTTGTCAATGACTTTCCTTACTTCCTCTTTGTGTCTCCTAGCCAGTAGATGTTTACTTCTTGCCCAGGATTGCTTGGAAGCTGTCTCACTGTTAGCTGTTTGGTTCCTTCACTCTCAATGTAGATTCCATCTGGAGAACACCAAATTTTCAAGTTCATTTTACAGATGGCATCGCGTCCAAGAAGATTCACTGGTGTATGTTCTGATATCAGAAGAGGAATTTTGATTTCATTGTTCTTTACTTTTACTGACACCGGTACTGTCAATGGTATTAGCTGTGATATTCTGAAAATCCTACTGTCTTAGCATATTTTCCAGACTTGGGGAGGTGAGCTGCATACTCTGTTCTTAGACAGGAGAAGGCTGCGCCGGTGTCAAGAAGGACAGGAGTAGTCTTTCCTTCAATTTGGACTTGCAGCATTGGTTCTTGATCAGCATCACATCCATCCTCTTTTCTTTTGTTGTTTCAGTTTTAGATATATTACAATAGGAGCAGCTGCTGTGCAAGGAGTCACTCCATCATGTCCATTACTTGCTTGAGCGGTTGTTGGTTGCCCTGATGGTGTTATCATAGCTTGCTGAATAGCTGGAGCTGTCACAGTCACTGGCGCCATCGTATTAGCTTGGGTTTGTTCTCTAACAGGAGCTTGAATCTTTTTCTTCTTGCTTGTTAACTCCTCTAGTTGAAGGTGGTTCAGGTTTCTTAGGAGCTCTGCTCTTGGGTCTTCTGCTTCATTTCATCTTTCCTGTATTGGTCCACTGCATGTGCCACATAATCATAATGTGGTTTGGAATTGAGTCCCACTACATCTTCCAGCTTTTCTTTAACCACTGTAGGCATGTCTTCTACTATGGCATTTCTGAAGAGGGTCATCAAGATTGGATCTCCTTCTGGATTTTTCTCTAGTTCCTCACATACTGTCTTTCTTTCCCTGTATGAACATGTTGGAGTTTCTCCCACTCCTCTTTCCATTCAGGTTGTTTCCAGTCTCGTGCACGTTTGTCTGTGCTTTCCTCCTTCTCTATCTTGTCGATGATTTCTATCGTGCCTTTAAACTGACTTTTCTGAGAGCCATTTGTTTTTGGTTACTCCACAATGGGTCATAAGGTGGAGGGTTTTCTTCATCTCTTTCGTGTTTTTCCTGTCTTTCCTGTTTAATTAACTTTATTCCATAATCTTTGAACAAATTCAGAATTCCTAATTCTCTTTCTTTCTTTTCTTCTCTTTTCTTAGACTTGTCATTTGATTTGTGATTTTTAATCAATCCTTCCATCTCCCTACACACCATCACATTAAATGTTCCTTCTGCAGGCCACTTTGTGTTTAGATACTTTGTTCGCTTCTCCCATTTTTTTGATATGTGACGTATTATATCTTTGCATAAAGGTTGCTGACGACCAATCACTTCTACAGGAGTCCCTTCCTCATATGCTGCCTTTTTTTCAACAATTCAAATCAAAATTCAAATCAAAAATTCAACTCAAAAATAAAGCTCAAAATTAATCACCAATTGAAATCGAAAGTGAAATTGAAGTACTATGTCAATATACTCAAATCTCAATTTAGTGATCATTTATCTAGTATTATCTATTCAATTTATCAATTAAATTGATAACTCTTCAATCACCACTCTATTTTAATACTCAAACTTCTTCACTGTCCTTTTTATTTATCTATTATTCAATTTATTTTACTCTAACCTTCTAATCTCAATTATTTCCTTAGTCACATGTAAAGTCACCACCAAGTAAGTTTCAACTCCCCGTTTTCTCTATCCTCCTCCTTTTACACACGCTCCGTATCACAAGTCAACCCTTACTTTCCCTACTTTCCTTTCTCACTCTCCCCTACTTTCTTTTTCCTTTCTTTGTTCTTTACCTTCCCAATCCGTTCTTTCTTTATCCCTCTGTAACTACTATGCTCTTATTTCAAGTTGATTTCTTGATTTACTCAAATTAAATCTAATTTATTACTATTTCTTCTTTTCTCAATCTTTTTTCCTTTAAAACACAATTCATCAAGTATCAAGTTTTTCACTTGCCCCCTTGTGTTCAGCTCTTGCCTTTCCGTCGTCAGACCGCATAGGTAGTCCTGCCAACAGTTAGATAGGTTTCACTCTATTAGCTCCTCTTAATTGGTGCAGCCACCTAATTTCAAATAAGGAACATACGGAATCAAGCAACATAGTAATAGATATCCAACTTCCAACGTATGTTTCAAATTTCCACTTAATCCAAATACCGTTTGAATCCTAATTACTATATATACATATACATATATATATCCATACATATATACATATACACATAGGTACACAATCATTTCATTCCCGCCTCATCCATTACCGCACTCTACTCTCTTTCCTTCTTCTTCTCTACCTTCTTTTTCTTTCCTAGTCTTCCTTTCTACCCTGTGACCCCCCTTCACTCCATTTTCTTTTTTCCACACCACACCCTTACAGTATAATATTTCCCTTTATTTTATTTACTTGGTTTTTAATTTAGCAATTTGTATTTTGTAATTTGCTTGCACCAAGAGCTCTTTTGGTGAAACAAGTACAAAATGTTATTTTATTTCATCACATAACATAAAACTTTAAATTCATTCACATATTATCCCACAACACATCATATAACTTCTCTCAAGTGATCCAACCACTCAATTTCCTTTAACCAAATCTTGTTCTTATTTCTTTCTTTCTTTACATCTTCTCTGTTTCTATTGTTTTATTTTATTATTACATTATTTATTTTTATTACTTTTTTTTTTTTTTTTTTTTTTTTTTTTTATGCAATTGGTCTCACTGACAGAAGTTATACTTACTCTCATTTGCACACCATCCCCAGTCTCACCAGCTCTCACTGCATACACACAACTTCAATCTCTCCTGACCCTTCCTGGAGAAATTTTTCCACAGCACACCTTCAACAATTCTCACTCAACTTTAACTAACGATAACATCCAACATATAAGACAAGGCCAGCCAAAAAATAAAGACAGACGCTGCAGGAATTTCACCTATTGTTAATCTTCAGCATCGATATATCCGGCACTAAAACTACCCTATACACTACTTTTCAAATATTGTCATGGTCACTTTATTATCAGTTTTGTTTTCTTCTTTCGTTACCTTTCTGAGGGTCAGCTATTTCCTTTTATGTTGAATTGCTGCATTTCTACTGTTTTGTGTTTTTTTATATCTCTCATTATGAGTTCTAGAATTACTGACCAACACCTCCCTTTAACATAGGAATGTTTCTGCCCAACAAGATGAATTTAACGTAATTAGGACCTTTCTTAACACCCCTTTCAGGTCTTCTCATCTGCAGACGCACGCAAACTAACAAAAACATAAACACTCATGAGTGACCTGTCAGTTCTGCTTGCTCTTCCACTACCCTCTTAGTAAAAAAGCAGCACACTGCAGGATTTTAGGGACTTCTACCCGTGCAGCCCGATGTTTCCTCCTTTTTCACCAAACATCGCGGTATCCATAGAATCCCCAGAGCTTCTAATCACTATATACACAAACTATTAACTGTAAGTGAACTGCCTTTTCTCAGCCCCACCCATCAGCTAATAGTGACCATTGCAATGCATTCACACAAAAATAAAATATCTAAACTGAAAATAACCTTAAAACCAACTAAAATAACAAACTAAACAAAACATAACTAAACCAATAAACAAAACAAAATGACTGCTCCTTTTCCTGACACCTAAAATCCATTTATATATACATTTTTGTGTATTTTGGGTTTCATGCAGGAGAGGTTCTTTATAATTACCATAGGTTGGTCAATCAGCAGACTACACAAAGAGGTATATAAGCAAAAACTGCTTACCTTTTATTCTTTTTTTCTGGCCAGCCGTGTTTGTGTAGTCAGCTCCTGACCCTCCTCCTTGGCAATCGTCTTTTTGTCCTCTTCTTCTCCTCAAAACCTCTGTCCTGCCTCCCTACGTTGGGCGCCAAATTATGTTGTGGAATCTTCTTGTTGATTTGGAGCAGAATTCACTCTCTCAAGCAAGAGACTCTGTACAGCAGGATTTTAGGTGTCAGGAAAAACTTTATTCAAGTCTGAGATAGCAGCAGTCTGCCTCTCCCCTCTTGGTCTCTGTCTCCTCTTTTAAACCCCTGCTAGCGTCCCACCCCACATACCATCAGTTTTTAGGTAAGAACATCTGTATTCAATCTTAGGGTTTTTGTTTTAGTCCCTTGTCAATTCTATAGGGTCTGAGTTTGACATGAGACCCCCTTACTTATGATGTGTTTGACATGAGGCCCCCTTACTTATGGTGTGTTTGTATGGGAACCTGGTGGCTTATAACCTTATTGCATTTACCAGTTGATGTATGTTTTGCAGACCCCACTGCCTTCGCACGCAACATTCCAACAGCAGACACCATTATGTTTAAGAAGGGCACAAAAGTAACATGTAGTTAACTCATAAATGTATAGAAATTATAAAATAAAGCCAAAGGAAAACTTCATCAAACACAATGTACTTGTGACATCATAGAAAGAATGGCATCTCACGCTAATATTAGTCCTGTTTCTTTCTTAATCTGTTTCACAGTTTGTATCCAGACTAGATGGTGGATCAGCACTCCAGAGATTATGTTCATCAGAGACCAGAACACCTAGATGCGCTCTGTGGACCGATCACCAGATCCTGATGCACACACACACACACACACACACACACACACACACACACACACAAACAAACAAACAAGCAGAAAAAACAGACAGACAGACAGACAAACACAAGCAAAAGAAAGGTATTTCGTTATCTAACGCCAGCTGCGTTTAGAATTGAACAAAGTTAAGTGCTGGCGTCGGTCAGAGGAGAACAGGCCCCAACTGAGTCTATGTGGTTTCTCCCAAGGTTTTTTCTCCATTTCTTTATGGATGGGTTTATAGTTCCTCTGTAGCTTGCTTTTGTTGGGGACACTTAGCACAGTGGTGTCGTCGAATTGATTACAGAGCCGTCTCTGCATTTAATAAGAAATTATTCCACTCTCGTCATTGTAAATGCAATATTGTAATTCTTCTGCTTCCTTACTGTACTGTGTTTGATGCAACCTGTGTGTTTGTTAAAAAAAGCGCTATAAATAAAAAATGATTGATTGAAATATCAGAAGTATCATATTCTAAAACCTGTATTTCCCATTTCCCTTTTTAATTAAACATAATTCTATCCTGCTTTGTGTTAAATGGGTTTGTTCCACTATTCAATCATGTCATGTTTTACACATTTAAGTATTTTCTAGACACATCAGATTTTAAATTTGCCCTCCTGAAACATCTAATCTTGTGCACTTAACATTAAAAACCCATACCAAATGCATTTACCTTTACAATGGTTTAATTTTTTTAGAGAGTGTAATTGTGGTGTGCTCTGTTTATGATAAAAGCTCTGTTTATGCTAAAAAAGTAGGGATATAAAGTGTCCTGTAAGAGTCACATCTGTGGCCTTTGCCAGAAAGAAGTGTCATAAATAAGAGAAAAAAAAGGCAGAATTCTGTTTATATCTCACCAATTCTGAGAAAAAAAGTGGTGTGAGATAAAATCGCAACACTTTTTCTTTTTTTATTCAGTGGCGGAAGCGAGCTTCCATATAGCGGAGTGGAAGCGAGCTAACCCAGCACGTGAGCTGCAGAAAAAAAAAAAAAAAAAAAAAAGCACGTGAGCTTCCAATGTGACGTCACAACGCAGACGCTATAGAAGACCAGCTCGCGCTTCTAACGGCGAACGCGTATCTAGTTAGTGGCGGTTAAAGCAGCATTTAATTCACTCACTTAAACTATTCAGATTCCACGATTTACAGACAGTCTTGCAGAATATTCACACTGTTCACAAATGTCTACAACTGAGGGCAAGCCTCTGCTTTCGACCCGCCTGAGCTTGAAACCGAGTTTCAAAGTGTCGATTCAAACAGATTCGATGGAGAGACAGCCCAGCAGCTGGGATGGACATCAACAGCAGTAAGTAGTGTTATTTTACTTTCGGTCTGAGCGCAGTCTTTGGCTCAGTTTTTGACTTCTTTCCAGCAAAATATGAACTTGTATGCTGCGCTCGTCCAGAGGAGCCAAACAGCTCAGAGAGATATTTTTGTCATACTATGGGCTATCTATAACAGTTTATGCCGAAACCCCAAATTCATAGAGCCAATAAATATTAAAAAAACAATATGGGTAAACAGAGCAAACTGAACAGAAACTTTTTGTTAGCAATGCCAAATTTATTCATAAAATAGTTTAGCAGGTGAAGCTACATGACATTTCTTACTAGTTCTTGAAACAGTTAAACTTAAAGATTAAGCTGTTAGTAGACTCTGAACACAACTAGGCGTCACGATAAGAGGTAAAACCGGCCTTTACCTTAACTGCAGATTTTCTATGTCTCATTATTAGAGCTGTACTATTTTCAGCTTGAATCAGTTCACTGTCAGAAATGTGTCGAAAAGTAATCTGTTTCTGATCTGTGGTTAGAAGATATTTGTTTCTAATATTTTTCTGTTTTCTCTTCTTCATTCCAGGCACAGCTACCAAAGGAAGAAGGAGAAAGCGAGAAGTCGTCTTCAGGAAGCTGTGCAAAGCTGTGAAGCGACGGTTCTTCCGCGGGCCGGACCAGTGGAGAGTCTCAGCTCAGGCGGACGCTCATCTGGGCGATCATGAGGGCGCCTGTCCCAGGTCAAATCGCTTCCGTGGATCCTGCTGTTCCTGAGCTGCTGTGTCTGCGGGGCAGGTGTGCGCCGATCTGGGCTGCCGCTGTGCGTGTTCCTCCAGGATCATCGAGAAGCGCCTGTTCCAGATTCATCTGCTCTGAATCCAGTCACAGTGAGCCATTGTTACTTTACTTATTGTTATTTCTGTCTGTGTAATTAATTGGCAGCATCTGTTTTCCACTAAGTGTAAATAGCAATAGAGTTATTTTGCAGTGAAAATAGCATATTTTCTTAGCTAATGATTCAGTTTACACTAAGAGCAAATAGCAATGATTCTAATGACACCATTTTCTGTTATTTATACAACTTATTGTGCAAAAGTGCAATTATCTGCATCTCCGTGCTGCTTGGTATTATAAAACAGTATGCAATAGTAATGTATTAAATGTACGGTAGGCTTAATAAGACTTAATAATTTGACAATGACATTTGTTGTACTGTTTCCATGTTTTAATTAGTAGTTCACAGTAATCTGTGGTCAGGGGATGTTTCTAATGGTTTGCTCTTCATGTGTTTCAAAAAAGCTAAGAAAAGGAAGGAAGAAAAAGCTGTCACGTGCCTTCTTCGAGGAGAGCATATGAGGCTGTAGAAGCAGCTCTTCCCCTGCTGTGACCAGGACAGAGTCCAGCCTCCTAAAAGCAGAGCGCATCGAGCAATCAGCTCGTTCTGCGGAGGAGCAGGACCAAGGAGCTCTGCAGACCTCCAGTCCTCTCCTGAGGAGAAGAAGATGTCCCCGAGATTGAGGCCCTTGATGCAGTTCTGCTCTCTCAAGTGTCTGGTTCAGGTCCAGTTCAGTGTCACCGTCGATCAAGTCAGAAAGACACACGGACACAAAGTGTCTCTGATCAGAAATCGATTTGCCCCAAGGTGAGCCGTACCGCTTGGCAACATGTCATTTCTGCTCTGTCTTATTTTCTCTTTATTGATCTGTAGACTTTTCCAAGTTACTAGCCACTCCAGCATTTTCACTGGCCATCATTTTGTTGTTGAAATTACATCAACTTTTAACTTCAACTCTACTGTTGACAATCAAAGGAACTTACAGTCCATCTTCTGTTTTCTGTGTGCTTTTCAGGATCCACTGTGTCTTTGTTTGAAGTGGGACATTTGTCCTTCCGGGAACCGGCCAAGGTCTATGAGGGAACACATTTATTCAGCGACAAAGTGAAGGTCGCTCCCAGTGTATTCCCAGCGCCAAAGCGGACGCTATCTTGACATTGTAAGTTGGCTAAACCTGCAGAATAAGTGTGTTTTATAACCTGTAGCTGACATGCAGCTGGAACGAAGACAGCAAAACTAACAGATCTTGTGTTTGTCTCTCTCCTCAGCCTGGTCACTCCCAAACCGGTGCTTGCTGAAGTGGCTCTGATGCTCCGGCTGGAGAAGCTCCTTGTGCCCCAACATCATTGGCTACACCAGTGGGTGGAGAATGAGAGCAGCTTCACTCTCATTATGGATTACCCTGAACCCTGCAGGACCTTGGAGGATTACATCTTGTTCAGCCCCATCAGTGAAGCACAAGCACGCTTGTTCATGTATCAAGTGCTTGATGCCGTCAAACACTGCCATAAGCATGGAGTTTATCGGTGATATCCGCTCAAGGAACATCCTGAAGTAACTCTACAGTCTGAGCTCAATCTCTTTGACTTCCGCTGCGTTCGTCTGATCCGCAGCGAGGATTCTTTGGCAGTGAATACCAAGGTGAGTCCTGCTGATGATCCCGCGTGGCGTTGTGTTGTTGATGGTGAAGCGTGCAGAAGCACTGAAACCGTGTGTCTTTTTTGAACAGGATCAGGGCATACACACCTCCTGAGAGTCCTCATGCACTCTCTGTTTTCCACGCATGAAGCAGGCGTCCTGGGCACTGGCAGTTCTGCTCTTTGAGATCATGCACAGATATCTGCCATTTAGAAAGCTTTGATGCCATTCAGCATGGCTACTCAGATAGATCCCACCTTATCACTGGTGAGCATAGTTTTCCTGTTCAGATGGCGTTTACTGTTACGTTTGATGTGAGGATACCAACCATGCTCTCTCTGAACTCTTCCCAGCGTACCATGACCTTATTTTCATAGTTTGAGCAGTAATCCAGCTCACCCATTTGACGCTCCAGCAGCTGGAAGAGCACGCTGGATGATACTCTGGAGGTCTAGGTAAAGCAGACTGTTTTCATGCACATCAGAGCACAGGCAGACAGCAAAATACAAAAGAATGAAAAGATTATAATATTTCAGAGTGCTGCTGTCTGTGAAACTAAAACATAGAAAAAGTGCATGGAAACATGGTTATAGTGCTTCACAAATTCTTAATGAAGGTAAATCATAAATGTAAACATTGATGCTTCATATTAACATTAATGTAAAAAAAAAAAAAAAAGAAAATAACATTTTAAAATGCTGTTCAAGTAAGTAAGTCACTACTTGGTGGCTTTTAGTGACGATAACATAGAGATAGAAAAATGAATAATTACAAAAAAGTTAAGAAATGTTCAAAAGAAAAAAAACATAAATGAAAAATTAATAATTACAAAAAAGTAAAGAACATTTTGAAAGAAAATAATAATTAAAAAGAGTCTTTTTGTAATAATCCAGTCACAAATTGGTGGCTTTTTAGTGACATTAACATGAGAAATAAAAAAAAGAAAAATAATTACAAAAAAAAAAAGTAAAGAAAAGTTTTGAAAAGGAAAAAAAAAAATCAAACAACATAGAAATGAGAAAAAGTAAAAAGAATAATAATTACAAAAAAGAAGTAAAAGAAAAAGTTTTGAAAGAAAAAAATAAAACAACAGAAATGAAAAAAAGTAAAAATACTTTTGAAAAAAAAAAAAAAATTAATAACCAGTCACAAATTTGTAGCGTTTTAGTGACAACAGGAAATGAAAAAGAAAATGACAAAAAATCAGCATATTTTTGAAAATAATAATAATAAAAGAATATTTTTTTAATAATCAGTCACAAATTGGTGGCTTTTTGGTAAACGATAACATAAATGAAAAAAGGAATAATAATTACAAAAAAAAGAAAAAAGTTTTGAAAAGAAAAAAAAAATAAAGCAAGATAAAGAAAAGATAAAATAAATAATTACAAAAAAAGCAAAGAAAAAGTTTGAAAGAAAAAAATAAAACAATGATATGAAATGGAAAAAGTAAATACTTTTTGAAAAAAAAAATATTTTTGTAAACAATCAGTCCACAAATTTGTGGCATTTAGTGACAACATAAGAAATGAAAAAAAGACAAAAAAGTAAAGAAAAGTTTTGAAAGCAAAAAAAATCAAAAACAAAATAAGAAATGAAAAAAAAGTAAAAATATTTTGAAAAAAAAATTGTAATATTCAGTCACAAATTTGTGGCGTTTTAGTATTGACATTAACATAAGAAATGAAAAAATGACAAAAAAATCATGAATATTTTTGAAAAGAAAATAATAATAATAAAAAAAATATTTTTTAATAATCAGTCACAAGTGGTGGCTTTTAGTGACATTAAGATAAGAAATGAAAAAAAATAATAAGTACAAAAAATAAAGAAAAAGTTTTGAAAAGAAAAAAAAAAAAAAATAAAGAAAAGTTTTGAAAAGAAAAAAATAAAGAAAAAAGAATTTGAAAAGAAAAAAAAATAAAACAAGATAGAAAAGATAAATAAATAATTACAAAAAAGCAAGAAAAGTTTTGAAAAGAAAAAAAAATAAAACAACACTTAAGAAATGGAAAAAAGTAAAAATACTTTTTGAAAAATATATATATTTTTGTAATAATCGATTACAAATTTGTGGCATTTTAGTGACTAACATAGAAATGAAAAAAAGTAAAGCATATTTTAAAAGATAATAATAAAAAAAGAATATTTTGTAATAATCAGTGTACAAATTGGTGGCTTTTTAGTGACATTAACTAAGAAATGAAAAAAGAATAATAATTACAAAAAAGTAAAAAAGTTTTGAAAAAGAAAAAAAAATAAAACAAGATAAGAAATGATAAAATAAATAATTATAAAAAGTAAAAGAAAAAATTTAAAAGAAAAAATAAAAATAACATAAGAAATGATAAAATAAATAATTTAAAAAAGTAAAGAAAAAAAAACATAACAAGAAATGAAAAAAAAAGTAAAAATACTTGAAAAAAAATATTTTTGTAATAATCAATCACAAATTGGTGGCTTTTTAGTGACTAACATAGAAATGAAAAAACGTTATTACAAAAAGTTAAGAAATATTCAAAGAAAAAAAAAAACATAAGTAAGAAAAAAATTAATAATTACAAAAAAGTAAAGAACATTTTTGAAAAATAATAATTAAAAAAGAAGTCTTTTTGTAATAATCAGTCACAAATTGGTGGCTTTTTAGTGACATTAACGAAATAAAAAAAAGAAAAATAATTACAAAAAAAGTAAAGAAAAAGTTTTGAAAAGCAAAAAAAAAATCAAACAACATAAGAAATGAAAAAAAGTAAAAGAATAATAATAATTACAAAAAAAAAGTAAAGAAAAAGTTTTGAAAAAAAACAACATAAATGATAAAATAAATAATTACAAAAAAGTAAAGAAAAGTTTAGAAAAGAAAAAAATAAAACAACAGAAGAAATGAAAAAAAGTAAAAATACTTTTGAAAAAAAAATTGTAATAATCAGTCACAAATTTGTATTTAGTGACTAACATAAGAAATGAAAAAGAAAATGACAAAAAAAGTAAAACATATTTTTGAAAATAATAAAGAAATTAATAATAATAAATAAATAATAATAAAAAGAATATTTTTTTAATAATCCAGTCTAGAATTATTGGCTTTTTAGTGACATTAACATAAGAAATGAAAAAAAAAAAGGAATAATAATTACAAAAAAAAAAAATAAAGAAAAGTTTTGAAAAGAAAAAATAAAGCAAGATAAGAAATGGAAAAAAAGTAAAAAATACTTGAAAAAAAATTGTAATAATCAGTCCTGAAATTTGTGGCGTTTTAGTATTATTAACATAAGAAATGAAAAGAAAATGACAAAAAAAAGTAAAGCATATTTTTGAAAAGAAATTAATAATAATAAAAAAAGAATATTTTTAATAATCAGTCACAAATTGAGTGGCTTTTAGTGACATTAACATAAATGAAAAAAAGAATAATAATTACAAAAAAATAAAGAAAAAGTTTGAAAAGAAAAAAAATAAAGCAAGATAAGAAAAGATAAAATAAATAATTACAAAAAAGCAAAGAAAAGTTTTGAAAAAAAAATAAATAAAAACAACATAAGAAATGGAAAAAGTAATAATACTTTTGAAAAAATATATATATATTTTGTAATAATCAGTCACAAATTTGGCATTTTAGTGACTAACATAAGAAATGAAAAAAAGTAAAGCATATTTTTGAAAAGAAAATAATAATAATAAAAAAAGAATATTTTTGTAATAATCAGTCACAAATTGGTGGCTTTTAGTGACATTAACATGAAATGAAAAAAGAATAATAATTACAAAAAAAAGTAAAAGAAGTTTTGAAAAGAAAAAAATAAAACAAGATAAATGATAGAATAAATAATTATAAAAAAGTAAAAAAATTTAAAAAGAAAAAAATAAAACAACATAAGTGATAAAATAAATAATTTAAAAAAGTAAAGAAAATAAAAAAAACATAATAAGAAATGAAAAAAAGTAAAAATACTTTTTTGAAAAAAAAAAAAAAAAAATTTGTAATAATCAGTCACAAATTGGTAGCTTTTTAGTAACTAATATAAGAAATGAAAACAAAATAATTACACAAAAAAGTAAAGAAAAATTTTTAAAAAGAAAAAAACATAACATAAATGAAAAAAAGTAAAAATACTTTTGAAAAAAATATATATATTTTGTAATAATCAGTCTAGAATTTGTAGCGTTTTAGTAACTAACATAAGAAATAGAAAAAAAAAAGTAAAGCATATTTTTGAAGAAAATAATAATAATAAAAAGAATATTTTTGTAATAATCAGTCACAAATTGGTGGCTTTTTGGTAACATTAACATAAATGAAAAAAAAGAATAATAATTACAAAAAAGTTAAGAAAAGTTTTGAAAGAAAAAAAATAAAACAAGATAAGAATGATAAAATAAATAATTATAAAAAGTAAGAAAAATTTAAAAGAAAAAAAACAACATAAGAAATGATATAATAAATAATTACAAAAAGTAAGAAAATTTTTTAAAAAGAAAAAAACAACATAAGAAATGAAAAAAAAGTAAAATACTTTTGAAAAAAAATTATGTAATAATCAGTCACAAATTGGTGGCTTTTTAGTGACTAACATAAGAATGAAAAAAATTATAAAAGTAAAAAGTTTGAAAAGAAAAAAATAAAACAACATGAAATTAAAAAAAAAGTAAAAATACTTTGAAAAAAAATATTTTGTAATAATCAGTCACAAATTTGTGGCTTTTTAGTGACATTAACATAGAAAATGAATAGTGTACAAAAAAGTAATTATCCCCTCTAGGATCGCCACCTTAACGTGGTGGAGGGTTTAGTGCCTGAATGACCCTAGGATCTAGGTTGTCCGGGGCTATATGCTCCTGGTAGGAGTATCCCAAGGCAAAACAGGTCCTAGGTGACAAGCCAGACTAAGCGGTCCACCCCACCTTATGAACAACAAAAAATAACGTTGCATCGCCTGATGCGGAGCCAGGCTTGGGGCTAGAAGGCGGCATGGCCGAAACAACAGCGTGAGGCCACCACCATCCTCCCGTGGGCCACAACCCCTGGACACAGAATCTGGTTTTAGGGACATGGAGATGTTACGTCTTTCTGAGGAGAAGGCCTGAGTTCTTGCAGGAGGTTGAGAGAGGCCATGGCTAGAGATAGTTGGGCTCACCTCCACGTGCAGCAGGCTCTGGAGACCCAGCTTCGTGAGCGACACACACAGGTGTGGGCTTGCCCCATAACCCCCAAGCTTAGCCACCATGTGTTGGAGTTTATCGGTGGACGAGAGGGTGCGCCTCCCTGCGACTTTGGGTCGAGGACTCTCACTGTCATTTGTGCCTACGGGCCAGATGGCAGTGTGGAAATACCTGGCCTTCTTGGAGTCCTTGGGAGGGTGCTGGAAACTGATCCAACCGAGGACTCTCGTCCTGCTGGGGCTTCAACGCTCACACCGTGATTGGAGGCATTTGATAAACCAGAGTGGTGTTCTGTTGTTGGAATTCTGTACTAATCATGGTCTGTCCATAACAAACACCATGTTCAAGCATGAGGTGTCCACCAGTACAAGTGGCATCCAAGGACACCCTAGGGGCGGGTCGATGATCGACTTTGTGGATTTGTATCATCTGATCTGCGGGCGCGTAATACCCAGACTGCGTATCATAGGTGAAGAGGGCATAGCTGTCAACTGATCACCACCTGATGGTGAGTTTGGATTAGAGGGAGCCAGACGGGCTTGGCAGGCCCAAGCGTACCGTGGCGTTTGGCAGGGCCCTGTCAGGAGATCTTACAACTCTCGCCTCGGCAGAAGCACGACCGGATCCAGAGGGAGGCTGGAAAGCGTTGAGTCAGTGGACTATGTTCTCTGCCTCTTTGGTCAATGCGGCCGTCGGGCCTGGCGTAAAGTCTCGGTGCGTATGGTGGCGGCCTTACGGAAGAAAGGGATGCCGTCAAGCTGAAGAAGAGAGTCTATCGGAGCCTGGTTGGCTCGTGGGACTCCTGAGGGGCAGCTGACAGGTACGATGGGCCAAACAGACCACTGCCGAGGTGGTTTCTGGTCCAGGTCTGGGGGAGGGGTTCGGAAGGCCATGAACAAGGACTGCTCCGGACCCGGCCTCAAGAGGTTCTGGCAAACCGTCCGACGCCTCAAAAAAGGAATCAGTGCCCTGCCCAACACACATCACGGTGCTGGTGGGTTTCTGCTAATGAACCTGCAATCCGGCGGGAGTACCCACGCGGTCTCGCCAGAGACCAGCCTTCAGTGCGGCGCAGAATGGTGATATGTGAGCTGCGGGTGCAATGTTGATGGAGTCCTCGTGTGTGTATGCGGGTTGCGGGAGAATAAAATTATTCTGCGGGACTCCACCAAAATGAAATATCTTAAAATTAAATTGTTAAAGAAATAAAATATTGTTATCTGCTGCACCAACAACAAGAACAACTCAAAATAGCGCGTAAATTCTCACGTGGTTCTTCATGAGGAACAAAGACCATAGACACCGGGCAAAATGTCTGAAGAGCATGACACAGGTGGGCGCTTAGTACTACATATATTAGTTCATTATTAAAGAAAGGGAACATAGAACTACAAAAAGAAGCCAAACAAAGGAAATCCGATATTTGGAAATGTTTTTTCTATAGTATGTGTGGTATGGAAAGCACCTTCCCTTTGCGAGCTCAAACAAATGCAGCAAAATACTCATATACAGCCACAGATTCTGGAACTTCAGGTCTGAAGCGTCATGTACACAGTTTTGAAATGTTTACATGCGGGCAGGAGGCGGGACAAAACTTGAATATTGCGGAGCTGGGCAAGAAAAAAATCTATATTGTTGCGGGGCGGGACAAGAACCTTGGGGCAGGACTACAGAAAAATCTGTCCCGCGCCAGGTCTCTACCTGCTAGCCACGACTGGGGAATTTGTCGGGCGGTGGAAAGGGAATACTTTGAGGATCTCCTCAATCCTCCCAGGGGAGCACTCGACCATCACCTGGCTACAGAGGTCACTGAGGTTGTTGAGAAGCTTGGCGAGATCCGCCCAGACTACACCAGGTCTCTACGGATGTTGTGGGGCTGTCTTGGCTGTGCACGCTACTCCTGGACTGGCAGACCGGGGTGGTGGTTCCTCTTTTTAAGAAGAGAGGACGGAGGTGATCTCCAACTATTGGGAGATCACACTCCTCAGCACCTCCCTGGGAAAGTCTATGCCAGAGTACTGAGAGGAGAATCCGTCCGATAGTGGAACCTCAGCTTCAATGCGGGTTTTGTCCTGGACGTGAAGGCTGGACCAGCTCTATACCCTCTTCAGGATGCTGGAGGGTTCCTAGGAAGTTGCCCAACCAGTCACATGCGATTTGTGTATTTGGAGAAACATTCCACGGGTTCCTTGTGGTGTCCTTTGGGGGAGTGCTCTGGGAATACAGGTTAAGAGGCCCATTGTTAGGAGCTGTCAGGTCCTGTAGCAGTCAGAGCAGGCATTGACTCTTTCGGCATTAAGTCAGACTGTTCCCAGTGCATGTTGGATTCGGACAGGGCTGCCTTTGTCACCGGTCCTGTTCATTATTTTTATGGATAGGATTTCTAGAAAGAGGCGCAGCTGGGGGGCTGGAAAGTCTGTTTTGTGGAAAGGCCACAGGATAGCGTCTGCTTTTGCCAAGACCTACAGAGGTGTGTGCGCTGGGGGCAGTTTGCAGCTGAGTGTGAAGCGGCTGGGATGAAAATCAACACCTCTAAGCCTGAAGCAATGGTTCTCAGTCAGGTTGGTGGGGAGCTCCTGCCTCCAGGTGGAGGAGTTAGGGAGGATGGAGCGAGAGATGGAAACAGGTGCAGCTTCTGCAATGTCACGGTCGCTGTACTAGTCTGTCATTTACGGTTGATATTCAATGTTACTCTCAGCTATGGTCATGATCTTTGGGTCATGACCCGAAGAAATGAGATCCTGATGGCGGCGAGAGTCGTTCCTCCGTGGGGTGGCTGGGCACTCCTTTGAGATAGGAGTGATGATGTTTATTCATTCATTTATTTATTTATTTTCTTCAGAGAAATAGTAGTAGTAAATAGTAGTAGTAGTACAAACAAAGTAAAGAATAGTTTTGAAATAATGATCACAAAGTTTTAATTGACATTTAACATATGAAATGAAAAAAAAATAATAATTACAAAAAAAGTAAGCAATATTTTTATAATAATTAGTCACAAATTTGTGGCTTTTAGTGACATTAGAAATGAAAAATAATATATAATACTATTTTTAAAAAGAAGAAGCATATTTATGTATAATATTTAAAAAAATTAACTAGTCACAAGTTTGTGGCTTTTAGTATTAACATACGAAATAAAAAGAAATTAATAATTGAAAAAAAAAAGTAAAGAATATTTTTACGTAATCAGTCACAAATCTGTATTGGCGTTTTAGTAGAAATTAACATAAATAAAAAAAAATCAAAAAACGTAAAGATATAAAAAATAATAATAATAATAATAAAATGTTTTTGTAATAACCAGTCACAAATTGATGGCTTTTTAGAACATTAACATAAGAAATAAAAAATAATAATTACAAAAAAAAAGTAAAGAATATTTTTGAAAAAAATAAAACATAAACATAAGAAATGAAAAAATAATTTACATAAGAAATGCAAAAGAAGTAAAGAACATTTTGTGTGTAGATTTGCAATGATGTCGGACAATGTAATATGCTCTGGTCCCCTCCTTGCCTGCGGGGTGATGAGATTTACAGCAGACTGCTGGGTCTCAATGTGGATGTCGAAGTGGTGCCCAGTTTTCTGGATGGACCTGTTGAAAGAGATGGTCTTCCTCCCTCCTGGGGTAGTGCGGCTCTTCTATCTAGAAATATGGCATATAGTCTTAGAGGGATTCCAACTTGACCAACTAATTGCCCAGGTGTTCTGCGTGTTAGCGTTTTGTCGATGTTTTCTTCCCTTTCTCTGTTCTCCATACTTTACACTCAGTCACGGTCATTGGTTCCGTCACCCATCAATCATCATCAAGCGCTGGCGTCACCCATTCCATGATCTCCAATCATTCCAAACCACCTCAGGCAGAGCCGCGCCAGACCACCCACAAGCCCCATTTTGTTTTGCCGTTTGCTCGCTACTTTTCGAATACTGATTGTCATTGTATGTGCATTGTTTGATGTTAAGATTTACTGTGTATTGTTCTCCCGTTCCCTTTCCACTCATATTGTTAGTTGTCATTGATTGTGTGTTGTGAGGCCGGGAGAAGTGGACAGGTAAGAGCGTCACATGACTTAGTAGGAATCTACTTTGCTTATGGTACATTAGGTTAGGGCGCGTGCCACCCATGTACTTTTGTTTTGATCGAAGAGCGTAGTTAAGTTGAGGCGTCACGGGCGCTGAAGACATTTTATTTTCAAATAATTAGTGTTGGTAGATATTAGTCTAGGGGAAGTTAAATAGCTGGAGAGCGGTTTTGAGTTATTTTCTTTACTTTAGCACCGCCCTAAATCTCTTCTTCCCGTTCCCGCCGTCTTGTGGTTTGTTTCTGTAAATAATGTAAATATTGTACGTGTATATATACCATTTTCTTTTTCTGTTCTATCACCATTGCAGCGTGTATTTAATCATCACCTACACAAATAAAAAATTATTATCTTGTACATTAGTTTGCGCAGTTGTCTTTGTCCCACACACTATCGCACGTTTTTGATGTCTATCTTTTTAATGTTATGCCCTGTACCCCCCTAGACCTCATTGGGAGTCGTAGCATTTTGGGGGCTCGTCCGGGATCTTTAAAACCCATCCCAAGACATTAGAAGCTGTGCGTGCAGGTTGTGTTGTGGCAAGTGATACCTTTCATTATAGGTCTGGAAGCGGTAGTGTGAGTGTAGTGTTCGCTCTCTGTGTGTTTGGTACTGGCAGTAGCATGGCCTCATTTTGATTTGGAAGTATTTATTACTAACCCATCCATTAAACAATTGACAGTTGTAGAAAAGATGATTTAATAAAATTGCAGACTATTATGAAATTCCTGTGGTAAGACAAGCTCTTAAAGAAAAATATCAAAAGAATGATATTCGACAAATTGGCCGGAGTTGAGGATTTTTGTGATGCCTGCGTCGATGTTGTAGGGCCGGGTCGCTTGGTGCTGGCCAGCGCAGCCGCCTGAGTGCCTGTTCCTTGGAGGAAGGCAGAGCCCGAGACAGGCGCCGAGGTTGAGCGGGCGCGCCCGAGTTGAGGGCGCCGAGGAACAAACTGTCTTTACCGCCTTTTTACCCGTTTTCTCCTACTTCTGCACTGGGTCAAGGAGGATGGACGATTGAGAAAGTCCGCTTGGCCCGTTTACAGTATGAGGCACAGGAAGGGCTCAGGCGCGTCCAGGCTGAGTTGGACCTGAAGACCGAAATCCATGAGCTTGGATCGAGGCTGAAGAGAAGAGGTGAAGCTGCGACAGCTCGAGTTGGACTCTAAGAGTTCTGCTAGAGTTGCTGTGCAGTATTCTGTTTCTACTCAGTTGTTGATCCATCCTCACCCATGTTTGGCGGCTAAGCAAGCATATTTCGTTAGTGCCTCCGTTTAGGGAGACTGAGGGTTGATCACGTATTTCAGGACACCGAGCGTGCTCGCGTCACTCATTTTGTTGGCGAAAGATGTTTGGTCCCTTCTTCTCAGTGCAAAATTGGTTGGCAAGGCACAGGAGGTTTGTTCGTTGTCCTTGGGAAGTGCTGCAATATGAGACAGTTAAATCAGCCATTCTCGTGCTTGACTTGTACCTGAAGCATACAGACAGCGATTTAGAAATCATAAAAAACAGAACAGTCCAGACTTTTGTTGAGTTTGCGCGAAAGGCATTCTCTTTGATAAGTGAATTGTGCTTAGCGAGTAAGTAGCAGACTTTAGTTCGTTAAAGAGAATTAATGTTGTTGGAGGAATTTAAAAGATTGTTTGCCCGAGCGTGTCGTTGTATACCTGAGCGAACAGAAAGTAGTTTAGATTTGTGCACTTAAGCAGCAGTGTTTGCGGATGAGTTTTGTGCTTACGCTGGGGCGTGTATACTTCCGTGCGGTCGGATAAAAATCTGCTGTTCAGTCCCAGCCTTCCCGTGTGAAGCGGTGTCTCTGCAATCTAGAGAGACGAGGAATGTTTTTACTGCATAAACAAGGGCATGTAATGGCAGATTGTGTGACATTAAAGCGCAAGCAACAGCAACCACCGCCTAAAAGTGTGGGGTTTGTAAATTCTGTCCTGGTTTTTATTAGCATGTCGCCTGTTGAGTGTGTGCTGACCTAGCTATAAGCCGTTCTTGTGTAAGGGGTTAATTTCATTTTCTGGAAAACCGAAGATCAGCGGAAATTCAGATGCTCAGAATCACGGGGGCAGCGTACTCGTTTTTGGTCGAAAGTCACGTTACCTTTGTGGGATCAGTCATTCTGTGGGTCAGTATTTTAGTGCAAAGGAATTGAAATGGGGTTCGTAAAGGCACCCGCCACCAAATACACTTGCAGTGTGAGCTAGTTGCACAGGTTTGTGTCGGTCGCTGTTAAGCCCTTCTCTTCCTGGTAAGGGAGTTCGTTCATTCTTGTAATGATTTAGCGGGTGGTAAAGTAATGCCAGCTTTAGGGTTGTTGATCATCCTTGTAGTGTTTCACAGCCCCGGATGAGTTGTATAAGAGTTACCCTGATGTCTTCCCATGCGTTTGTGTATGATCTGAAGATGATGATTCTGTTGACTCAAGATCATTTTAGCTCCTATGCTTGCTGAAAATGTGGAAAAAGTAGAATGTTACTTTTGAAAACGACAAGCAGAGACAATAAGTTTAGAAAATTAGACGGTGATTTTCTAAATGTACCTGTGTCTAGAGTCACAAATTATCATGCATGAAAAAGGGCGGATCTTTGGCGAAATGTTTCCAATCTGCTGTCTCTCAAAGGATAGCAAGGAAAAGGTTGCTTATTTTGGAGGGCGGCTTGTTAATGTAAATGGTACTCAATGCAAGAACTGGCGACTGAAGACTGGAATATCGTGTATCAGATTGTTATTCCTTCTGCTTGCGTCAGCATGTCTTGTGTTTGTATACGATCATGTGTTGTCAGGGCACACCTTGGTATCTGAAAACATATGATAGACTTCTTAGACATTTTTTTTTGGCCAGGATTAAAGAGAAGGATGTAGGTAGATTTTGCCCGAACTTGCCACTTGTCAGGCGTGGGAAACCGAATCAGATGCCGTTCCTCGGCTCCGCTTTCTCCTATTCCAGGTCTCGGAGAACCCTTTGAACATGTTATTATTGACTGTAGTCGGCCGCTTCCCTAAAACAAAGTCAAGGGAATCAGTTTCTGTTAACAATCATGTGCACTGTACAAGATTCCAGAGGACAATTCCATACGCAAATTACTGCTCCTGTGATTATCAAAGCGATAAAGTTTTTGCTACATTTGGTTTACCGAAAAATTGTACAGACTGATCAAGGGGACCAATTTTATGTCTAAGATATTTAATCAGGTTTAAAATCACTTTCCATCACCCATGTCGCGAATATCAAGTGCGTATCATCCCGGAGAGTCAGAGGCGCGCGGGCAGTTTCAAACTCTGAAGTCCATGTTAAAAAAAGTACTGTGCAGACACGAATAGGGATTGGGATGAAGGTGTCATTGGTATTGTTTGCAGTCCGTGAAGCAGTGCAGAGTCACTCTGGTTCAGTCTGCTGGGCTTGTTTTTCCGGTCATACGGTTAGGACCACTCCAAACTGTTAAAAAGAAAACACATAATGGAAATTGAGAAAAGCCTAAGACTAATGTACTCCAATTATGATGATCGGTTTAAGAAAGCAGTTACATAAAACTGCGATTTGGCAAAGAAATTAAGCTTACAGCTGCGCCAGAGCGTGATGAAAGCGACGGTATGACTCTAAGAGCTGTCAGCGTTCTTTTCAAGCTGGTGACTGAGTTCTTGTGTTGTTGCCCATCCCAGGGTCTACCTTGTCTGCCGGCTTTTTCACCAACAGTCGCTTCGTTGTGCAAGAGAATTGAGTGAGACAGACTATGTAATTAGGTACTCCTGAAAGGAAAGCATGGTCGAGAGTGTGTCACATAAAACATGTTAAGGCGTATCATCATAGAGAGTCTCTCCCACAGAGTGAAAGCTGATGATGCTTGCTTCACCTGTTGTTTTCTTCAGTCGCTGTAGTTGGCGAGTTACATCTCCTGCTCTAGTGGTATCTGCTGCTGATGAGGATGGCCTTGTGTTGCGAAATGCTCCTCAACAGTGCGCCCGGCTAAGCAATTCAGAAATGCTGGGAAGTTGCCTTCAATTCTCTCTCACTTGTCTGAGTTACAGCAACGTGACATTATACAGTTAATTCATTCCTCTATTTAATGACACCCCTCACATGAACCTCAGTGTTACAACATGATATAAATGTCAATAATTCTCCCCTATCAAACGCTGCGCTTACACGCGTAACCCGGTAAGCGGTATTATAAGGAAAAGTCAAATACCTTGTTGAAAATGACCTAGCTACTCACAGTTGTAGTCATTGGAGTTCTCCGTGTGTTCTTGTGCTAAACCAGGCGGAGCGTTTCGTTTTACTGCGGATTATACGTAAAGGTTAATGCTGTTACGGTACCTGATTGCTTTCCTCTTCCCCGGTATGGAAGTTATGGACAACCTTGGGGCTGAAAGGTTACTGGCAGGTGCCATTGACTCCACGAGCTTCAGAGATTTCTGCCTTTGTAACACCAGATCACTTCATGCAATATAAAGTTATGGCCTTGGGTTGCGCAATGCACCAGCTACATTTCAAAGGTTGGTGAATACAGTTTTGTCAGGTGTCTCAAATTGTAATGCCTACCTAGACGATTTGGTAGTGTACTCGTCTGAATGGTCAGAACACATTTAGTTTGTTAACCACTGTCTTTACCACGACTTGCCAAAGCTACACTCACCCTAAATTTAGCCAAATGCGAATTTGGTCAAGCAACAGTTACCTACCTCGGTAAAGAAGTTGGTCAAGGTCAGGTTCGCCCGTTGCTGCCAAAGTTTCCGCCATAGCCGAGATTTCCTGTTCCTACCACCAGGCGCGAGTTACGCCGATTTTTAGGCATGGCTGGATACTATCGCCAGTTTTGTCGAATTTTCCAGTGTGGCCTGTTCCCTCACAAATTTACTTAGTCAACCAATCAATTCGTTTGGTCATCTGAGTGCCAGCAGGCATTTGAGAATATCAAGCGTTGTTATGCTGTACCCCTGTTCTCGCTGCTCCAGACGTCTCGTTCCTTTTAAACTGGAAGTCGATGCGAGTGCCGTAGGTGCGGTGCCGTACTTCTCCAAGAAGACCAAAGTGGCGTTGAACATCCTGTATGTTATTTTTTCTCGGAAATTTAATAAACACCAGCTCAACTATTCCACCATCGAAAAAAAGCTCTTGCGTTACTGTTAGCACTACAATTTTTGAAGTTTACATCGGATCAGTTCTGTTCCTGTTACTGTCTACACAGATCACAATCCTTTAGTTTTCCTGTCCGCATGTACAATCAGAATCAGCGTCTTATGCGCTGGGCTTTGATCATACAAAATTATAATCTTGAAATTTGCCACAAGAAAAGGAGTAGACAATGTAGTGGCAGATGCTCTTTCTAGATGTGTTTAGTTGTTTTTGGATGGTGTTGTGATTGTTAACAAACAATATTGTTATATGTTTGTTCTTATGGGTGAGGGTATTCACGTGTTAGCGTTTTGTCGTGTGTTTTTCTTCCCTCTCTCTGTTCTCCGCCCTTTACACTCTCAGTCACGGTCATTGGTTCCCGTCACCCATCAATCATCATCAGCGCTAGCGTCACCCATTCCGCAGTCTCAATCATTCCAAACCACCTCAAATAAAAGAGCCCGCCAGACCACCACAAGCCCCCATTTTGTTTTTGCGTTTGCTCGCTACTTTTTGAATACTGATTGTCATTGTATATTGCATTGTTTGATGTTCGTTACTGTGTATTGTTTTCCCGTTCCCTTTTCCACTCATATTGTTAGTTGTCATTCGTTGTGTGTTGTGAGGCCGGGAGAAGTGGACAGGTAAGAACGTCCACGTGACAATTGCAACACGTAGGAATCTACTTTGTATAGTACATTAGGTTAGGGCGCGTGCCACCCATGTACTTTTGTTTTGATCAGAGGCGTAGTTAAGTTTGAGGCGTCACGGACGCTGAAGACATTTTATTTTCAAATAATTAGTGTTGGTAGATAGTCTAGGGGAAGTTAAATAGCTGGAGACGGTTTGAGTTATTTTCTTTACTTTAGCACCGCCCTCGTCTCTTCTTCCCGTTCCCTTCGTCTTGTGGTTTTTGTTTCTGTAAATAATGTAAATATTATGCGTGTATATATACCATTTTCTTTTTCTGTTCTATCACCCATTGCACGCGTGTATTTAATCATCACCTACACAAATAAAAAAATTATTATCTTGTACATTAGTTTGCCACAGTTGTCTTTGTCCTACACACTATCGCACGTTTTTAATGTCTATCTTTTAAATGTTATACCCCTGTACCCCTAGACCTACACGTGGGGTCGTAACACCAGGTCAGGAAGGAGACAAACTGTTTTCTTTCATCTTTTTAATTGTAACTACGCAGCCGTCAGCTACAGTTGCACATCAGTTAGTGAGCTATAGATCCCCTGAGGAAAAATTACACTCTTTCTCTATTATAGGAGAAGAAGACTTATAGAAACTTGTTAAATCATCTAAACCAGCAACATATATGTTAGACTCTATTCCATCTAAACTATTAAAAGATTTGCTTCCAGAAGTCATAGATCCTATTTTGAACATTATTAATTCATCATTGTCATTAGGATATGTTCCCAAAACCTTCAAACTGGCAGTAGTTAAGCCTCTTATTAAGAAACCACATCTTGACCCCAAAGACTTAGGAAATTACAGACCAATCTCTAATCTCCCTTTTCTGTCAAAGATACTAGAAAAGGTAGTATCCTCACAACTGTATTCCTTTTTAGAAAAAAAATGGTATCTGCGAGGATTTCCAATCAGGTTTTAGACCGTACCATAGTACTGAGACTGCTCTCATTAGAGTTACTAATGACCTGCTTCTATCATCGGATCGTGGTTTTATCTGCGTTATTAGTGCTATTAGATCTTAGCGCAGCATTCAATACTATTGATCACAACATTCTCTTGGATAGACTAGAAAACTATGTTGGCATTAGAGAAGCGCCTTAGCATGGTTTAAATCATCAGTTTGTAGCAGTAAATGAGGAAGTATATCGCTCACAAGTGAAATATGGAGTTCCTCAAGGCTCAGTGCTAGGACCGTTACTTTTCAACCTATACATGTTACCTCTGGGAGATATATTATCAGGAGACATAGTGTTAGCGTTCACTGCTATGCTGATGATACTCAGCTCTAGATTTCAGTGCAGCCTGGTGATACACACCAAATTGAGAATCTAACAGAATGCATAGTCGATATAAAAAACTGGATGATGAGTAACTTCTTAATGCTAAATTCTGAAAAAAGCGGAGGTGCTAATAATTGGACCTAAAAACGCCACATATAATAATCTAGAACACTGTCTAACACTTGATGGCTGCTCTGTTAATTGTTCTTCATCAGTTAGGAACCTAGGTGTGCCGTTTGACAGCAATCTTTCCTTCGACAACCATGTTTCCAGCATCTGTAAGACTGTGTTTTCCATATTAAAAATACATCCAAATTACGACCTATGCTTTCAACCTCTAATGCAGAAATGTTAATTCATGCGTTTATGGCGTCAAGGTTAGATTATTGTAATGTTTTATTGGGTGGTTGTTCTGCACACTTGATAAACTTCAGCTGGTCCAAAGCGCAGCAGCTAGAGTCGTTACTAGAACTAGGAAGTATGATCATATTAGCCGGTTCTGTCAACACTGCACTGGCTCCCTATCAAACATCGGATAGATTTTAAAATCTTATTAATTACCTATAAAGCCCTGAATGGTTTAGCTCCTCAATACTTGAGTGAGCTCTTATCACATTATAGTCCTGCCACGACCGCTGCATTCTCAAAACTCTGGCCATTTGATAATAGAATATCAAAATGGACTATGGCGCCAGATCCTTTTCCTATCTAGCACCTAAACTCTGGAACAGTCTCCTAACTCGGTTGGGAAGCAGACACACTCTGCCAGTTTAAATCTAGATTAAAGACACATCTTTTTAACCTAGCCTACACATAACACACCAACACACTTTTTATTATTCAAATCTGTTAAAGGATTTTTAGGCTGCATTACTTAGAACCGCTGGAACCGGGAACACTACTCCTAAAACACAATGTACTTGTGACATCATAGAAAGAATGGCTTCTACGCTAATATTAGTCCTGTTTCTTTCTTAATCTGTTTCACAGTTTGTATCCAGACTAGATGGTGGATCAGCACCCAGAGATTATGTTCATCAGAGACCAGAACACCTAGATGCGCACCGTGGACCGATGACCAGATCCTGATGCACACACACACACACACACACACACACACACACACACACACACACACACACAAACAAACAAATAAAAAGAAAGTCATTTCGCTATCTGACACAGCTGCGTTTAAAATTGAACTGGAAGTTAAGTGCTGGGCGTCGGTTAGAGGAGAGCGGGCCCCAACTGAGTCTGGTTTCTCCATGGTTTTTTTTTTTCATTCTGTATGGATGGGTGTTACGTGTATCTGTGACTTTAATATGATTGAGCCTATAGGTGGTGCTAGCCCTGAGGTAACCAGTGTTCCTTTTCCTGCATTACTCCTGATGCATTAGCTGGAAATATCCGAGTATTTCCTTTAAATCGCTGTTACTCGCGCTATGTAACAGAGATTAAAAGAGAAAAGCCATGGGAAGTCAGAAGGCAGGTGTAAATTCGATCTGAGTGATATGTTTCTCACGAGTTCAGATCTGGGGAAAGTGAAGTGTTCAAATTCTGTTGGTTTGGACATCACCGTCAAGAAGCTAGACAGAACCTTCTTTGGGGCTTGTTAAATTATCTCTGTCACGCGAGCAGCTTATTTTTGAGCAGAGGAAAGACAAGGAAATGTCACCCCTCTTTGAAGCTGTTGTTCCTGTTGAGCAACTTGAGAGTGTATCGCAAGGATACTTTGTTGAAGATGGTGTGCTGATGAGGAAGTGGAGACCTTCAAATACTGCTGCTGCTGATGATGAATGGCAGAGTGTTAAGCAGGTAGTAGTTCCTTCCTCATATCGTTTTGAAATCCTGAGACTTGCACATGGCGGTCCATTTGCCAGTCATTTGGGAGTAAATAAAAGCGTATGATCGTGTGCTCCGACATTTTTCTGGCCTGGTTTAAAAAAATGTAGCAAGTTACTGCCGAAGTTGCCATGTGTGTCAGAAGATTGGAAAACCGAACCAAACCATTCCACCTGCTCCGCTGTATCCAATTCCAGCTATTGGTGAACCATTTGCGAGAGTGCTGATCGACTGTGTCGGTCCCTTGCCTCGTCACGAAGTCCGGTAACCAGTATTTACTGACAATAATGTGTGCATCTACACGTTTTCCAGAGTAATACCTTTACGGAAAATTACTGCTCGCTTCTTAAGTTCTTCTCCTGTTTGGCCTTCCTCGTACTATTCAATCAGATCAAGTACGAATTTTATGTCTCGTGTGTTTAAACAAGTTCTGGATCAGTTGCATATTCAACACTGCACTTCTAGTTGTTACCATCCAGAAAGCCAAGGAGCACTCGAGCGGTTCCACCAGACTTTAAAATCAATGCTTTGTGCGTTCTGTCTAGAGTTTCAGAAAGACTGGGATGAGGAGTGCCTATGGTTATGTTTGCAGTAAGGGAGGTAGTACAGGAGTCTTTGGGCTTCAGTCCTAACGAGCTGGTGTTTGGACACACTGTTAGTGGTCCACTGAAGCTGATCAAAGATCACTGGTCTAATGACTCGAGTCTAAACAATGTCCTTGACTACGTTTCAGAGTTCCGTTTAAAACTGCACCGTGTATGTGAGTTGGCTAAAGAGAATTTGAAGATGTCACAACAGCCCGAATGAAAAAGCGTTTGATCGTAGTGCTAAACCGTAGTTTTTCTCCTGGTGATAGGGTGCTAGTGCTGTTACCAGTATCAGGATCTGCACTGCAGGCCCGTTACTTCGGTCCTTATCAGGTAAAGAGAAGGTGAGTGAACTTAACTCACGTAATATCGACATCCGATCGAAAGAAAGACTTCGTTTGTGTCACATTAATATGCTAAAACCTTATTTTGGCGAAAGCCAGATCTGTTTGGACAGAAGTCTTTTGCGTTAACGGTTTCACCCACAGATTCTTCGGTGATCAAAGAACAGGCGCTGCTCAGTGCTGATTCACCTGTTGATGAGATGCTGTCTAGTGCTGAAATTTTGACCTGTCCATTATCTTCTAATACTAATAGCACCTGTGTCTCGATCATAATTGAGGATGATATTGACTTTCCCTCTGCTGAGCTGGTGGTGGGAAGGTTGAAAAATTCTGAGGTGATCCGAAATCTTGACACGTTTCTTTCCCATCTGACTGCTGCTGAATGCGCTGGCGTGACTAATGTCATTCAGACTTATAATAACTTGTTTTCTGACATCCCTTCTCGTGCCGTTGATGGAACATGATATTGATGTTGGCGATTCATTGCCTATTAAACAGCACGCATTTCGAGTAAGTCCTGAAAAACAATTGCAGCTGAAAAAAGAGGTGACCTTCATGATAGAAAAGCGACATAGCGAGCTTTAGTTCATGGAGCTCACCTTGTTTGCTAGTAAAAAAATCTGACGGCTCATTTCGTTTTTGCACTGATTTTAGGCAGCGTTAATGCAGTTACAAAACCAGACAGTTATCCTTTGCCTCGCATGGAAGACTGCGTGGATCGTGTCGGAAGCGCTGTGTTCGTGATTAAGATCGACTTGCTTAAAGGGTATTGGCAGGTGCCTTTGACTGAAGCGCGCAAAAGAGATCTCTGCGTTCGTAACACCTGACCATTTCCTTAACTATCACGGTCATGGCTTTCGGTTCACGAAATGCACGGCAACCTTTCAGAGGTTGGTGAACCGTGTCATCGAAGGCATGCATAATGAGGAGGCTTATTTGGATGACCTAGTGGTCTATAAGCGAGTCTTGGTCAGAACACATACAGCAGCTTGACACGTTGTTTAATCGTTTGTCTAAATGCGAATCTTACGGTCAATCTAGCGAAATGCGAATTTGGTCGCGCCACGGTAACTTATTTAGGAAAGATTGTTGGCGGTGGTCAAGTTCGTCGGTTGAGTCTAAGGTGGAGGCTATCACTCGTTTTGGTGCCCAATAAATACACGCCGTGAGAGCCGGCGATTTTTGGGTATGGTGGGATATTACAGAAATTTCTGTAAGAATTTTCTGTTGTAGCTTCACCTCTAACCGACCTCCTCAGCCCGAAAGTTCCATTTAAATGGTCTGAGCGTGTCAGGAGAGTTTTGAGAAAATCAAAGCCCTCCTGGTTAACTTTCCTATTTTATCTGCCCCTGATTTTTCGTCTCAGTTATTGCTTGCCGTTGATGCAAGTGACACGGTGTGCGGGGCTGTACTTCTCCAACGAGATCAGGGTGATGTAGGGTTTTCACCTATTATTAATTAATTAATTCTGATAATTATGAATTATCATTTGAATTCGCTCTTAATTCAAGTTTTGGGAATTTAATCTTAAAAGATTCACGTTAGTATGTAATTCAAATATACCCTAAATCACCTAATACGTCCAGTGTTTTAGGGCAATTTAAATGTATGTTACCAATATGAATTTACTCTGTGATCAGCAAAATAAATCAATTGGACTTTACTCGTTTATCTGATCTTCGCTTTACCTCGAGCAGGTAGCAACGGATCTGGGCATGAGTTTAACTTTCCAGTCACATAAAACACTAACGAGAATTCGTAATAATGAAACAAAATGTATTAAACAGTACCTACTAGTTGACAAGACTACGCTGAGAAGACTAAACATACACACACACACACATGCACATACATTCACACACACATTCATGGGTTGGAAGGGAAAATGGATAATTGTCTGTCCAAAGTCTGTTAGCTAGTTCTGAGATCGCACTAAGAGCACCAACAAAGCAAAGTTAGGGTTTAGCTTTGCTTATATGTGTCTGCGCCGATTCAGTCAAGAGATGAAAAGGTAGTTTTACCACCACGGCTTGTCTGGGAAATCCCGGCTTGCTGATTGGTCAGGCTCGTCCGTGGGATGCCGCGATCGGGCTTTCCGGGCCGTTTGAATGGAGTCTCTCTAGCTTGGTGGTTCGCTTTGGATGAACCGGGTTGGTTATGGAAAGGGCAGTGAGTGTCCGTGGGTGAGGGTGACGGAGCGGACGGAGTCGAGTATCGGGTCGTTCTTGTTCAGAGTCTTCTAACTTCTCCAAGTTCTGAAGTTTCTCCGTTTCCGTGGCAATTCCTGCAGCGACCCGAATTCCCCTGCGACTCCGGTGGTTCGAAGAAGTTCTTCTCAACTCGATGAGGAGCTCTGTTCCTGCGTTTTGAGGTGCAAGTTTTGGGCGTGCCTGGGCAGTTGTCAATCCGAGGTCGTGGGCGTGTCCGCCTGCTTTCGACTCGGTTTTGTGCATACTTTATCCCAGTTAGAACTGACATTCTGCACTTCTGTTTCTTATCGAAAGTTTATAAATAGAATACACTGTTGTGCATTTTAACAAACATACCTATTCATTCACCACGATATTGGAAACATCATCAGCTTCAACTTGACACCAAACATGCATTATCTAGCGCTTATGGGCGCTATCTGTTAGCGGATTATTTGAAGATTATATAGTGGTTCCTACATACATCCCCAAAACTTTTATTAAACAGTTATTTACAAATGAACCTATATTTGTTTGAAAGGAAGGCATTTAGATTGTTCATTTAGTAGTTTGGCGTGTGTCCTGGCAGTTCCTTTGTTGTAGCGAAAGGAAAAGGCGCACTTTTGAGGAATGTGTCTTGGGACACAGCAAGCCTCCCTGGGGTTAAAAGTGTGATGCTGTCCTGAACACACGTTGATTCACGGCGGGAGTCTCATCACCTTTTGACTTGGTGGCTTGGTAGAACTGGTCCCAGGTCAGTGCACGAGCGGGTTATCGGGCTGTCGACCAGATGTTGCAGTTTCAATCATCCCAATCTTGGCGTGGGTACTCTCGGATTGGCCGAGCTCACTGCAGCGACAGTCCCTTGAGAATGTTTGGTAGACTTTGCGGCGCTCTGCATCGCTCTGCTGACCATCTCGATTGCCTTTATGGTCCGAGTGCGGAGGATGCGTGGTTTTACGACCTGGTTTTTAGCGCGATTCCCCCTTTTATGGTTCGTGTCTGTTCATCGAGGCCTCACAGTGATATTGAGCACCCTGTTTGCTATTTTTCGCGAAAATTCAATAAACATCAGCGACATTATTCCACCATTGAGCAGGAGGCGCTTGCTCTCGTCCTTGCTCTTAAGCATTTTGATGTTTATGTAGGCTCTGTTTCGTATCCGTTGATTGTCTACACGGATCATAACCCCTTAGTCTTTTGAATCGAATGAATGGCGCTAACCAACGTTTGATGCGTTGGAGTTTGTTTCTACAGGCGTTCGAATTAGACATTCGGCACATTCGTGGTAAAGATAATGTTGTTGCTGATGCTTTATCTAAGTGTCTAATTGGAATAAATTGTAACTTTTTCCTGTTTTACATAAAACAAAAGGAAAAGGTAAGCTCACTTATTTCTACAATTTATTCACTTAAGGGTGAGGGTGTTACGTGTATCTGTGACTTTAATATGATTGAGCCCATAGGTGGTGTTGGGGAATTCTGTTCCATGAGTGGTAGCGTCATTGAGGATTCGGATATAAAGGCCGTCAGGCGAAAATGGCAGTCTCTCTCTCTCTCTCTCTCTCTCTCTCTCTCTCTCTCTCTCTCTCTCTCTCTCTCTCTCTCTCTCTCTGAGTGCATGCTGGGAGCGAGTGGGCGGAGTTGGATGTGTGTGGAGTGAGAGCGTTTGGCTGCGAGTCGAGTGAGTTTTCTCTATCTTTTCTATCCTTTCAATACACTTAGGTAGTATTGTTGGCGTTTGTTTTAGAAGAGTGTTTAAGGAAAGTAAGGCGCTGTCCCAGTATACGTGGACACAAGTGAGAGAATATCATGTAACAATGGCTAGACTGGACAGGTGGTATTGTTTTAAACACCATTTAATACCATTAAGTGTTGTGTAATCTCACCTGTAGGTTTTTCTGATCATTGTTTGGTTAGCTGTAATATTTTTATTAACAATGTTAAATCAAGAAGTGCATATTGGCATTTTAATATTGGTCTACTGCAAGACAAATTGTTTTGTGAGGTTTTTAAATCTTTTTGGGAAAATTTTAGGAATAGGAAGTCATCAAATTCTTTGGAATTGGTAAGAGATAGAGAACGTATTAAAGTTCTCAAAAATAAAAAGAAAGCTTTAGATGATTTGTTGGGTATTAGGGCACAGGGTGCTCTGGTACGATCAAGATTTCAAAGTGCAGCACAAATGGATGGTCCAACCAAGTTTTTCTTTGGCCTTGAAAAAAAGAATGGCTTAAATAGAATTATGCATTCTTTATTATCAGAATCTGGCACAGAAATCACAGAGCCTAAGGAGATTAGGAAAAGAGAAGTGGCTTTTTATTCAGAGCTGTTCAGGAGTGAATACACGGAGGTGGAAGAGATAGCCAGTTGCTTTTATGAGGGTCTACCTAAGGTTCCAGAAGGGACAAATGCTGAACTGGAAAAACCTTTTACGAAAGGTGAGTTGTATGATGCCCTAAAGAGTATGGAGTGTGGGAAAGCTCCGGGGATTGATGGTATCCCAGTCGAGTTTTATAAGTCACTCTGGGCTGTGTTAGGAGATGATCTGCTAGAAATGCTCAATGACAGTTTGACCAGAGGGTTGCTGCCTATGAGCTGTAGAAGAGCGGTCATCACCCTTTTACCAAAGAAAGGGGACCTCAGAAATATAAAGAACTGGCGACCTGTTTCACTCCTATGCTCTGATTTTAAAATTTTGTCTAAAGCCTTAGCAATTAGATTAAAAGAGGCGATTGGTTGGGTCATCCATGTGGACCAGACATACTGTGTACCTAACAGATCTATTTTTGATAACATTTATTTAATCAGAGACATTTTTGATATCTCTAGATCATTGGGTTTAAATGTTGGTCTCATTTCCTTGGACCAAGAAAAAGCTTTTGACCGGGTTGAGCATAACTACCTCTGGCAGGCGCTAAGAGAGTTTGGTTTCAGCCCGAGTTTTATTAAAATAATTGGGGTGTTGTATGGAAACATTGAGAGTGTACTTAAAATTAATGGTGGCCTGAGTGCTCCTTTTAAGATCACAAGGGGCATAAGGCAAGGATTTGCTTTGTCAGGCATGTTGTATGCTTTAGCAATTGAACCATTGTTAGTGAGAATAAGGGCAAAGATTGATGGCTGGAGTATACCACAATGTGATTTTAAAATTAAGCTGTCGGCTTATGCTGATGATGTTATTGTTTTTGTGAATAAGCAAGAAGAAGTAGATAATTTAAGAATAATAATTGATGACTTTGGAAAGCTGTCTTCAGCTAAGGTAAACTGGAATAAGAGTGAAGCTGTTATATGTGGAAAGTGGGAGGCTAAATGTCTCCTAATCTACCTGCTGGACTTGAATGGAAGAAAAATGGCTTTAAGTATTTAGGTGTATACCTTGGAGAAGATTCGACATTGCAAAAAAACTGGGAGGGTGTTTTAGAAAAAACAAAGGACGACTGGAAAAGTGGAAATGGCTGTGGCCTAAAATGTCATTTAGAGGACGCATTATAATCATCAATAATTTGGTTGCTTCAACATTCTGGCATCGCTTGGCATGTACAGAACCCCAAGTGGACTTCTTGCAAAACTACAGGCTCTTATTGTGGACTTTTTTGGACTAAGTTTCACTGGGTACCCCAGAGTGTACTGTATCTCCCTAAGGAGGAAGGGGTCAAGGGCTTGTACATCTGGCCAGCAGAGGAGCAACTTTTCGTTTACAATTTATTCAAAGATTTTTAACTGGACCAGAAGATCTTGTGTGGAGAAATGTTGCAAAATTTATTTTGAGTCAAGCCGGAGGACTGGGACTGGATTCTACTTTGTTCTTAATGGACTCCAGTAAAATTCAGCTGAGTGGACTGACCCCCATTTTATAAAGGGTTTTAAAATCTGGAGTTTTTAAGAAAAGAAGAGGGCTTTTGGTTTGTCTTTATATTGGTTATTGGAAGAGCCTATTGTGTTTGGAGCTAGGTTTGATGTTTTAAGTGAAACTACTTGGGGTTTCGAAAATGCATTCTGTAGAGCAAGAAAAGTTAAATTTTCTGACATTATAGCTGCTGGAGGTCCTGAGTTAAATAACTCACTTGCTTCTTGCATTGGAGTTAAATCAACAAGATTAGTAGGGAAATTACTGGATCTCTTAAAACAGAAGATTACTGTAGAAGAAAAATCTGTTCTTATAAGTTATGATGAAGGAAAGGTGGTTCCAAATAACAATGATCCTTTTCCAGAAGTTTTTATTACTCCTGATCTTAAAAGGTGCAGATGGGGATTTGTTAAAAAATTTGGAGGAGTTAACTATTAATGAAGCTGATAGTAAAAAACTATACAAAAGCTGTGTTAAAATTTTAAATTTGAAGTCTTTAAATGGAAGAGCTGACACTGTTTGGAGAAACAAACTAGGTTTGGATCAGAGTATAAAACCTGTGTGGAGAGTTTTTATAAACCTCCTTTGGAAAAAAGGTGGGGACCTCCAGTGGAGAATTTTGTGCAGCGCAGTTGCTGTCAATTCTTTTGTGCATGTTATTAATCCAAATGTCTGTAACCAGTGTCCTTTTTGTGGAGAAAAAAAACTATTTTTCATTGCTTTATGGAGTGTACAAGATTGTGTTATTTATTTGATTTTCTTACACTGTTGCTTGGTAAATTAGATGAAATTTTTACTGTGCAGAGTTTTATTTTTGGATATCGATATTCAGCGAAAAACAAGATAAAATGTCAACTTTTAAATTTCATTGTGGGTGAAGCAAAAATGGCAGTGTATTTAAGCAGGAGGAACAAAATAGAAGGTTCAGAAGGATGTGAAGTTGTATCTATTTTTAAAAATCGGATAAAAGCAAGAGTGTGGGTTGATTTTAAATTTTATAATATGATGAAAAGGCGTAATGTTTTTTTCGGCTCAGTGGTGCTACAATGATGCAACTTGCTCTGTTGTAGATGGATTCTTAATTTTCTCTTGTCTGTTACAGTGATGAATGTAAATGTAAATTTTTACTGTGAGTCATTAATTGTATTAGAATTGTCTTAACAGTGGAAAAGTTGTGAAATAAATGTTTGGTTAAATTCAAAAAATTCTCTCTCTCTCTCTCTCTCTCTCTCTCTCTCTCTTTCTCTCTTTTCTCTCTCTCTCTCTCTCTCTTTCTTTGTTCTACGTTTCCCACGGTTCTGGTGGCGTCTCCCTTATTGCCTCTTTTGAGGCTGGTATTTTGTTTTGTTTAACAAATTTCGTTTTTATGTGGTTTCTTTTTGATTACCTTATCAGTAGCGGGTAGTTTATCTTATTAGTTCACGTTTTGTTGAGTTAGTAAGAGCTGAGGAGGAAGTAGTTGTCCGGAAGACTCACCCGTTCTGGTTTTGTTTGTCGGCAGACAGGTAAGAGCTGCAATCCGAGAACAGGGGTAGTCAGGGCTTGCTTCCTTAGTTTTCCTACCCGCGATTTGTTATCCTTCATGTTTCGTTTATAAGTCATGTGAATTGTTTTTTTTATTATTTTGAGAATTATTCAATAAATGGAGGTGTCTTAAATTCATATCGGGTGTTGTGACTCTTTTATATGTTTGGCCTGTATATTTTTCGTTTGTTTTTATTTAAGCGAGCCACAAATCAGTTATGGGCGTAACAATGGGGTTTATGGTTCCTCTGGCTTGCGTTGTTGGGGACACTTAACTTCTAGGGATTATCGTCGAATTGATTACAGAGACCGTCTCTGCATTTAATAAGAAATTGTTCACTCTCGTCATTATACATCCCTGTCATTGTATTCTTCTGCTTTATACTGTACTGTGTTTTGATGCAACCTGTGTTGTTAAAAGCGCTATATAAATAAAAATGATTGATTGAAATTTCAGAATGATCACTTATTCCTAAAAAAACCTGTATTTCCCATTTCCCTTTTAATTAAACATAATTCTATCCTGCTTTGTGTTAAATGGGTTTTGTTCCTTCAAACATCAATCATGTCATGTTTTTACACATTTAAGTATTTTCTAGACACATCAGATTTTAAATTTGCCCTCCTGGAAACATCTAATCTTGTGCACTTAACATTAAAAACCCATACCAAAATACATTTACCTTTACATAATGGTTTAATTTTTTTTAAAGAGTGTAATTGTGGTGTGCTCTGTTTATGATAAAAGCTCTGTTTATGATAAAAAGTAAGGATCCTCGTGTCCTGTAAGAGTCACATCTCATGGCGCTTTGCCAGAAAGAAAGTGTCGCAAATAAGAGAAAAAAGGCAGAATTCTGACTTTATATCTCGCAATTCTGAGAAAAAAAAAGTGAATTGTGAGATAAAAAAGTCGCAATAACTTTTTCTTTTTTATTCAGTGGCGAAACGGGCTTCCATATAAGGCAGAGTGGAAAGGCGAGCTAAAAAAAAAAAAAAAAAAGCACGTGAGCTTTAAAAAAAAAAAAAGCACGTGAGCTTCCAATGCAGCGTCACAACGCAGGCGCTATAGAAGACCCGCTCGCGCTTCTAACGGCAGGCGCGTATCTAGTTGAGTGAGCGGTTAGAAGCAGCGACTGATTCCACTCACTTAAACTATTCAGATTCACGATTTACAGACAGTCTTTTCAGAATATTCACACTGTTCACAAATGTCTACAACTGAGGGCAAGCCTCTCGCTCGAGCCGCCTGGGCTTCAAAACCTTCGAGTTTCAAAAGTGTCGATTTAAAGCGATTCGATGGAGAACAGCCCAGCAGCTGAGATGGACATCAACAGCAGTAAGTAGTGTTATTTTACTTTCTCGGTCTGAGCTCAGTCTTTGGCTCAGTTTTTGACTTTGCTTTCCAGCAAAATATGAACTTGTATGCTCGCTCGTCCAGAGGAGCCAAACAGCTCAGAGAGATATTTTTGTCATACTATGGGCTATCTATAACAGTTTAATAACGAAACCCCAGAATTCATAGAGCCAATAAATATTACAAAACAATAGGGTAAACAGAGCAAACTCGAACAGAAACTTTTTGTTAGCAATGCAAATTTATTCATAAAATAGTTTAGCAGGTGGAAAGCTACATGACATTTCTTACTAGTTCTTGAAGCAGTTAAACTTAAAAGATTCGCTGTTAGTAGACTCTGAACACAACTAAGACGTCACGATAAGAGGTAAAACCGGCCTTTACCTTAACTGCAGATTTTCTATGTCTCATTATTAGAGCTGTACTATTTTCAGCTTGAATCAGTTCACTGTCAGAAATGTGTCGAAAAGTAATCTGTTTCTGATCTGTGGTTAGAGATGTTTGTTTCTAATATTTTTCTGTTTTCTCTTCTTCATTCCAGGCACAGCTATCAAAGGGAAGAAGGAGCGAGAGAGTCGTCTTCAGGAAGCTGTGCAAAGCTGTGAAGCGGCGGTTCTTCTTGGGCCGGACCGAGTGGAGAGTCTCTCAGCTCAGGCGGGCGCTCATCTGGACGATCATGAGGGCGCCTGTCCCAGGTCCGTCAGCTGCCGTGGATCCTGCTGTTCCTGAGCTGCTGTGTCTGCCGGGGCAGGTGTGCGCCGATCTGGAGCTGCCGCTGTATGTGCCGTGTTCCTCCAGGATCATCGAGGAACGCCTGTTCCAGATTCATCTGCTCTGAATCCGAGTCACAGTGAGCCATTGTTACTTTACTTATTGTTATTTCTGTCTGTCAATAATTAATTGGCAGCATCTGTTTCCACTAAGTGTAAATAGCAATAGAGGTTATTTTGCAGTGAAAATAGCATATTTTCTTAGCTATTGATTCAGTTTACACTAAGAGCAAATAGCAATGGATTCTATTGACACCATTTTCTGTTATTTATACAACTTATTGCAAAAAGTGCCAATTATCTGCATCTCCGTACTGTAGTACATTATAAAACAGTATGCAATAGTAATGTATTAAATGTACACGGTAGACTTAATAAGACTTAATAATTTGACAATGACATTTGTTGTGCTGTTTCCATGTTTAATTAGTAGTTCACAGTAATCTGTGGTCAGGGATGTTTCTAATGGTTTGCTCTTCATGTGTTTCAGAAAAAGCTAAGAAAGGAAGGAAGAGAAAAGCTGTCCGTGCCTTCTTCCGGAGAGCATGTAAGGCTGTGAAGCAGCTCTTCCCCTGCTGTGACCAGGACAGAGTCCAGCCTCCTAAAGCAGAGCCGCATCTCGAGCAATCCCAGCTCGTTCTGCCGGAGGAGCAGGACCAGGTCTCTGCAGACCTCCAGTCCTCTCCTGAGGAGGAAGAAGATGTCCCGAGATTGAGGCCCATGATGCAGTTCTGCTCTCTCCAGTGTCTGGTTCGGGTCGGTTCAGTGTCACCGTCGATCAAGTCAGAAAAGACACCGGACACAGTGTCTCCTGATCCAGAAATCGATTTGCCCCAAGGTGAGCCATTACCGCTTGGCAACATGTCATTTCTGCTCTGTCTTATTTTCTCTTTATTGATGCTATAGACTTTTCCAAATTTACTAGCCACTCAACATTTTCACTGGCCATCATTTTGTTGTTGGGAAATTACATCAACTTTTAACTTCAACTCTGCTGTTGACAATCAAAGGAACTTACAGTCCATCTTCTGTTTCTGTGTGCTTTTCAGGATCCACTGTGTCTTTGTTTGAAGTGGGACATTTGATCGCTTCCGGGAACTTCGGCAAGGTCTATGAGGGAACACATTTATTCAGCGACAAAGTGAAGGTCGCTCTGAAGTGTATTCCCAAGCGCAAAGCGGACCGCTATCTTGACATTGTAAGTTGGCTAAACCTGCAGAATAAGTGTGTTTTATAACCTGTAGCTGACATGCAGCTGGAACAGAAGACGGCAAACTAACAGATCTTGTGTTTGTCTCTCCTCAGCCTGGTCACTCCAAACCGGTGCTTGCTGAAGTGGCTCTGATGCTCCGGCTGGGAGAAGCTCCCTTGTGCCCCAACATCATTCGGCTACACCAGTGGGTGGAGAATGAGAGCAGCTTCACTCTCATTATGGATTACCCTGAACCCTGCAGGACCTTGGAGGATTACATCTTGTTCAACGGCCCCATCAGTGAAGCACAAGCACGCTTGTTCATGTATCAAGTGCTTGATGCCGTCAAACACTGCCATAAGCATGGAGTTTATCACGGTGATATCCGCTCAAGGAACATCCTGGTAACTCTCCACAGTCTGGAGCTCAATCTCTTTGACTTCCGCTGCGCTCGTCTGATCCGCAGCGAGGATTTAACAGCAGTGAATACCAAGGTGAGTCCTGCTGATGATCACGTGGACGTTGTGTTGTTGATGGTGAAGCGTGCAGAAGCACTGAAAACGTGTGTTTTTTTTTTTTTTGAACAGGATCAGAGGCATACACCCCTCCTGAGGTCCTCATGCACTCTGTTTTCCACGCGCAGAAGCAGACGTCTGGGCACTGGCAGTTCTGCTCTTTGAGATCATGCACAGATATCTGCCATTTGAAAGCTTTGATGCCATTCAGCATGGCTACCTCAAGATGGATCCCACCTTATCCACTGGTGAGCACTCAGTTTTCCTGTTCAGATGACGCGTTTACTGTTACGTTTGATGTGAGGATACTAACCATGCTCTCTCTGAACTCTTCCCAGCGTACCATGACCTTATTTTCCATAGTTTGAGCCGTAATCCAGCTCACCGGCTGACGCTCCAGCAGCTGGAAGAGCACCGCTGGATGATACTCTGGAGGTCTAGGTAAAGCGAAGACTGTTTTCATGCACATCAGAGCACAGGCAGACAGCAAAATACAAAGAATGAAAAGAATGTAATATTTCAGAGTGCTGCTGTCTGTAGAAACTAAAACATAGAAAAAGTGCATGGAAACATAGTTACTTAGTGCTTCACAAATTCTTAATGAAAGGTAAATCATAAATGTAACATTGATGCTTCATAAGTAACATTAATGTAAAAAAAGAAAATAACATTTTTAAAAATACTATTCTAGAAAGTAAAGTAAGTCACTACTTGGTGGCTTTTTAGTGACATTAACATAAGAAATGAAAAAATGAATAATTACAAAAAGTTAAGAAATGTTCAAAAGAAAAAAAACATAAATGAAAAAAATTAATAATTACAAAAAAGTAAAGAACATGTTTGAAAAGAAAATAATAATTAAAAAGAGAGTTTTTGTAATAATCAGTCACAAATTGGTGGCTTTTTAGTGACATTAACATGAGAAATAAAAAAAAAGAAAAATAATTACAAAAAAAAGTAAAGAAAAGTTTTGAAAAGGAAAAAAAATCAAACAACATAAGAAATGAAAAAAAAGTAAAAGAATAATAATTACAAAAAAAAGTAAAGAAAAGTTTTGAAAAGAAAAAAAATCAAACAACATAAGAAATGAAAAAAAAGTAAAAAGAATAATAATTACAAAAAAAAGTAAAGAAACGTTTTAAAAAGAAAAAAAATAAAACAACATAAATGATAAAATAAATAATTACAAAAAAAGTAAAGAAAAGTTTAGAAAAGAAAAAAATAAAACAACATAAGAAATGGAAAAAAGTAAAAATACTTTTGAAAAAAAAAAAATTGTAATAATCAGTCACAAATTTGTGGCGTTTTAGTGACTAACATAAGAAATGAAAAGAAAATGACAAAAAAAGTAAAGCATATTTTTGAAAATAATAATAATAAAAAGAATATATTTTTAATAATCAGTCACAAATTGGTGGCTTTTAGTGACATTAACATAAGAAATGAAAAAAAAAGGAATAATAATTACAAAAAAAAATAAAAAAAAGTTTTGAAAAGAAAAAAAAAAAAAAAAATAAAGCAAGATAAGAAAAGATAAAATAAATAATTACAAAAAAAAAAGCAAAGAAAAGTTTTGAAAAGAAAAAAAAATAAAACAACATAAGAAATGGAAAAAAGTAAAAATACTTTTGAAAAAAAAAAAATATATTTTTGTAATAATCAGTCACAAATTTGTGGCATTTTAGTGTCTAACATAAGAAATGAAAAAAAAATGACAAAAAAAGTAAAGAAAAGTTTTGAAAAGCAAAAAAATCAAACAACATAAGAAATGGAAAAAAGTAAAAATACTTTTTAAAAAAAAAATTGTAATAATCAGTCACAAATTTGTGGCGTTTTAGTGACATTAACATAAGAAATGAAAAAGAAAATGACAAAAAAAGTAAAGCATATTTTGAAAAGAAAATAATAATAATAAAAAAAATATTTTTTAATAATCAGTCATAAATTGGTGGCTTTTTAGTGACATTAACATAAGAAATGAAAAAAGAATAATAATTACAAAAAAAATAAAGAAAAGTTTTGAAAAAAAAAAAAATAAAGAAAAGTTTTGAAAAAAAAAAAAATAAAGAAAAGTTTTGAAAAGAAAAAAAAAAATACAGCAAGATAAGAAAAGATAAAATAAATAATTACAAAAAAAAGCAAAGAAAAGTTTTGAAAAGAAAAAAATAAAACAACATAAGAAATGGAAAAAAAAAAAGTAAAATACTTTTGAAAAATATATATATATTTTTGTAATAATCAGTCACAAATTTGTGGCATTTTAGTGACTAACATAAGAAATGAACAAAAAAGTAAAGCATATTTTGAAAAAAAATAATAATAATAAAAAAAGAATATTTTTGTAATAATCAGTAACAAATTGGTGGCTTTTTAGTGACATTAACATAAGAAATGAAAAAAAATAATTACAAAAAGTAAAAAAGATTTTAAAATAAAAAAATCAAAACAACATAAGAAATGAAAAAAAAAGTAAAAATACTTTGAAAAGAAAATAAAGTAATAAAAAAAAAAAATATTTTTGTAATAATTAGTCACAAATTTGTGGCGTTTTAGAAAACATTAACATCAGAAAATGAAAATAATTTAAAAAAGTAAAAATTACTTTTGAAAAGAAAAAATACACCACATAAGAAATAAAAAAAAATTACAAAAAATTAAATAATATTTTAAAAGAAAATAATTTAAAAAAATTATTTTTGTAGTAATCAGTCACAAATTCGTGGCGTTTTAGTGACTAACATATAAGAAATGAAAAAAAAGTAAAGCATATTTTTGAAAAGAAAATAATAATAATAATAAAAAAGAATATTTTTGTAATAATCAGTCACAAATTTGTGGCGTTTTAGTGACATTAACATAAGAAATGAAAATAATTTAAAAAAGTAAAAATTACTTTTGAAAAGAAAAAAATACACCACATAAGAAATAAAAAAAAATTACAAAAAAATTAAATAATATTTTTTTAAAAGAAAATAATTAAAAAAATTATTTTGTAGTAATCAGTCACAAATTGGTGGCTTTTTAGTGACATTAACATAAGAAATGAACAAAAAATTACAAAAAAAAGTAAAGCATATTTTTGAAAAGAAAATAATAATAATAATAAAAAAAGAATATTTTTGTAATAATCTGTCACAAATTGGTGGCTTTTTAGTGACATTAACATAAGAAATGAAAAAAAAAAAGTAAAGCATATTTTTGAAAAAAAAAATAATAATAAAAAAAAAAGAATATTTTTGTAATAATCAGTCACAAATTGGTGGCTTTTTAGTGACATTAACATAAGAAATGAAAAAAAAATAATTACAAAAAGTAAAGAAAAGTTTTTAAAAAAAAAAAATCAAAACAACATAAGAAATGAAAAAAAAAGTAAAAATACTTTTTGAAAAAAAATATATATTTTTGTAATAATTAGTCACAAATTTGTGGCGTTTTAGTGACATTAACATCAGAAATGAAAATAATTTAAAAAAGTAAAAATTACTTTTGAAAAGAAAAAATACACCACATAAGAAATAAAAAAAAATTACAAAAAATTAAATAATATTTTTTAAAAGAAAATAATTAAAAAAAAATTATTTTGTAGTAATCAGTCACAAATTGGTGGCTTTTAGTGACATTAACATAAGAAATGAACAAAAAAATGACAAAAAAAAAGTAAAGCATATTTTTGAAAAGAAAATAATAATAATAATAAAAAAAGAATATTTTTGTAATAATCTGTCACAAATTGGTGGCTTTTTAGTGACATTAACATAAGAAATTAAAAAAAAGAATAATAATTACAAAAAAAAAGTAAAGAAAAGTTTTGAAAAGAAAAAAATAAAACAACATAAGAAATGATAAAATAAATAATTACAAAAAGTAAAGAAAAAATTTTAAAAGAAAAAAATAAAACAACATAAGAAATGATAAAGTAAATAATTACAAAAAGTAAAGAAAAGTTTTGAAAAAAAAAAAATAAAACAACATAAGAAATGAAAAAAAAAAGTAAAAATACTTTTGAAAAAAAAAAAAAAATTGTAATAATCAGTCACAAATTGGTGGCTTTTTAGTGACATTAACATAAGAAATGAAGAAAAAATTAATAATAATTATATATAAAGAATAATAATTAAAAAAATTAATTTTTGAAAAGAAAAAAAAAATAACATAAGAAATGGAACAAAAATATAATACAAAAAAAGAATATTTTTTTACTAATCAGTCACAAAGTTGTGGCTTTTTAGTGATATTAACATAAGAAAATGAATAATTATTACAAAAAAAAGTAATTATCCCCTCCTAGGATCGCCACCTTAACGTGGTGGAGGGGTTTGAGTGCCTGAATGACCCTAGGATCTAGGTTGTCCGGGGCTATATGCTCCTGGTAGGGTATCCCAAGGCAAACAGGTCCTAGGTGACAAGCCAGACTAAGAGCGGTCCACCCCCACCCCTTATGAATAACAAAAATAACGGAGTCGTGGCGTCGCCCGGTACGGAGCCAGGCCTGGGGCAAAAGCCGGCATGCGAGCGTGGGGCCATCCTCCCGTGGGCCCACCAACCCCTGGACACAGAGTCTGGATTTAGGGACATGGAATGTTACGTCTCTGGGGAGGAAGGAGCCTGAGTTGTTGCAGGAGGTTGAGAGGTACCGGCTAGAGATAGTTGGGCTCACCTCCACGCGCAGCTTGGGCTCTGGAACCCATCTTCTCGTGAGAGGCGGCGCACAGGTGTGGGCTTGCTTATAGCCCCCCCAGCTTAGCCACCATGTGTTGGAGTTTACCCGGTGACGAGAGGGTCGCCTCCTGTGACTTTGGGTTGGGGGGAGGACTCTCACTGTCATTTGTGCCTACGGGCCGAATGGCAGTTTAGAGTACCTGGCCTTCTTGGAGTCCTTGGGAGGGGTGCTGGAAAGCGATCCAATCAGGGACTCTATTGTCCTGCTGGGGGACTTCAACGCTCACCTTGGTGATGCTAGCGACACCTGGAGGGGCGTGATTGGGGAACGGCCCCGATCTAAACCAGAGTGGTGTGCTGTTGTTGGAATTCTGTGCTTATCATGGTCTGTCCATAACAAACACCATGCTCAAGCATAAGGGTGTCCACCAGTACAAGTGGCATCAGGACACCCTAGGACGGAGGTTGATGATCGACTTTGTGGTTGTATCATCTGATCTCGGGCCGCATGTCTTGGACACGTATGGGTGAAAGAGGGGCATAGCTGTCAACTGATCACCACCTGATGGTGAGTTGGATTGGGAGGAGGCCAGACAGACTTGGCAGGCCCAAACGTACCGTGAGGGTCTGTTGGGAACGTTTGGCAGAGACCCCTGTCAGGGAGATCTTCAACTCTCGCCTCCGGCAGAACTTTGACCGGATCCAGAGGGAGGCTGGAGACGTTGAGTTCGAGTGGACTATGTTCTCTGCCTCTTTGGTCGATGCAGCCGTCCGGAGCTGTGGCCGTAAAGTCTCTGGTGCATGTCGTGGCGGCAACACCCCACCGGAAGAAAGGGATGCCGCCAAGCTGAAGAAGGAGTCCTATCGGGCCTGGTTGGCTCGTGGGACTCCTGAGGCAGCTGACAGGTACCGGTGGGCCAAGCAGACCACTGCCCGGGTGGTTGTGCAGGCAAAAACTCAGGTCTGGGAGGAGTTCGGGAAGGCCATGAACAAGGACTATCGGACGGCCTCAAAGAGGTTCTGGCGAACCGTCCGACGCCTCAAAAAAGGGAATCAGTGCCCTGCCAGCACCGCATACGGTGCTGGTGGGAACCTGCTAACCACGACTGGGGAATTTGTCGGGCGGTGGAAGGAATACTTTGAGGATCTCCTCAATCCTCCCAGGGGGGGGGACTCGACCATCACCCTGGCTGAGGTCACTGAGGTTGTTGAGAAGCTCCTCGGTGGCAAGGCTCCGGGGGTGGACGAGATCCGCCCAGACTACCTCAGGTCTCGGGATGTTGTGGGGCTGTCTTGGCTGACACGCCTCTGGACTGGCAGACCGGGGTGGTGGATCCTCTTTTTAAGAATGGGGACCGGAGGGTGATCTCCAACTATTGGGAAATCACACTCCTCAGCCTCCCTGGGAAAGTCTATGCCAGGGTACTAGAGAGGAGAATCCATCCGATGGTGGAACCTCAGCTTCAAGAGGAACAATGCGGGTTTTGTCCTGGACGTGGAAGACTGGACCAGCTCTATACCCTCTTCAGGATACTGGAGGGTTCCTGGGAGTTTGCCCAACCAGTCCACATGCGATTTGTGGATTTGGAGAAGGCATTCGACCGGGTTCCTTGTGGTGTCCTTTGGGGGGTGCTCTGGGAATACGGGTTAAGGGGCCCATTGTTAAGGGCTGTCCGGTCCCTGTATGATCAGAGCAGGCATTGATGCCGGCATTAAGTCAGACTTGTTCCCAGTGCATGTTGGACTCCGACAGGGCCGCCTTTGTCACCGGTCCTGTTCATTATTTTTATGGATAGGATTTCTAGGCGCAGCTGGGGGCTGGAGGGGGTCTGTTTTGGCGACCACAGGATAGCGTCTCTGCTTTTGCCAAGACCTACAGTGTGCGCTGGGGCGGTTTGCAGCTGAGTGTGAAGCGGCTGGGATGAGAATCAACACCTCTAAGTCTGAGGCAATGGTTCTCAGTCGGACAAGGGTGTCTTGTCCCCTTCAGGTTGGTGGGGAGCTCCTGCCTCAGGTGGAGGAGTTTAAGTATCTTGGGGGTCTTGTTCACGAGTGAGGGGAGGATGGAACGAGAGATCGACAGGTGCAGCTTCTGCAGTAATGCGGTAGCTGCACCAGTTGATCTTCAATGTTACTCTCAGCTATGGTCATGATCTTTGGGTCATGACCGAAAGAATGAGATCCCGGATACAAGCGGCCGAAATGAGTTTCCTCCGTAGGGTGGCTGGGCACTCCCTTAGAGATAGGGTGATGATGTTTATTTATTCATTTATTTATTTTTATTTTTTATACCAGAGAATATAGTAGTAGTAGTAGTAGTACAAAAAAAGTAAAGAATATTTTTGAAATAATCAGTCACAAAGTTTTAGTGACATTAACATATGAAATGAAAAAAATAATAATAATTACAAAAAAAGTAAATAATATTTTTATAAAAAATTAGTCACAAATTTGTGGCTTTTTAGTGACATTAAGAAATGAAAAAAATAATATATAATACTATTTTTAAAAGGAAAGCATATTTATGTATAATATTTTAAAAATAACTAGTCACAAATTTGTTGCTTTTTAGTGACATTAACATACAAAATAAAAAGAATTAATAATTGAAAAAAGTAAAGAATATTTTTGCAATAATCAGTCACAAATCTGTGGCTTTTTAGTGAAATTAACATAAATGAAAAAACTTAAAAATCCAAAAAAGGTAAAGAATATAAAAAAACAAAATAATAATAATAAAAATATATTTTTGTAATAACCAGTCACAAATTGGTGTCTTTTTAGTGATATTAACATAAGAAATAACAATAATAATAATAATTACAAAAAAAAGTAAAGAATATTTTTGAAAAGAAAAAAATAAAACATAAATATAAGAAATGAAAAAATCATTTACATAAGAAATGAAAAGAAAGTAAAGAACATTTTGCGTGTGAATTTGCTAGGACGATGTCGGACAATGTAATATGCTCTGGTCCCCTCCCTGCCTGGGAGGGGACCAGAGCATTGAGATTGAATTGAGATTTACAGCAGACTGCTGGGTCTCAATGGCTTGATGTCGAAGTGGTGCCCAGTTTCTGGATGGACCTGTTGAAATGAGATGGTCTTCATCCCTCCTGGGGTGGTGCCGCTCTTCTATCTAGAAATATGGCATATAGTCTTAGAGTTCCAACTTGACCAACTAGTGCCCAGGTCAGGAAGGAGACAAACTGTTTTCTTTCATCTTTTTAATTGTAACTACGCAGCCGTCAGCTACAGTTGCACATCAGTTAGTGAGCTATAGATCCCCTGAGGAAAAATTACACTCTTTCTCTATTATAGGAGAAGAAGACTTATACAAACTTGTTAAATCATCTAAACCAGCAACATGTATGCTAGACCCTATTCCATCTAAACTATTAAAAGATTTGCTTCCAGAAGTCATAGATCCTATTTTGAACATTATTAATTCATCATTGTCATTAGGATATGTTCCCAAAACCTTCAAACTGGCAGTAGTTTTAGCCTCTTATTAAGAAACCACATCTTGTCCCCAAAGACTTAGGAAATTACAGACCAATCTCTAATCTCCCTTTTCTGTCAAAGATACTAGAAAAAAGGTAGTATCCTCACAACTGTATTCCTTTTTAGAAAAAAATGGTATCTGCGAGGATTTCCAATCAGGTTTTAGACCGTACCATAGTACTGAGACTGCTCTCATTAGAGTTACTAATGACCTGCTTCTATCATCGGATCGTGGTTTTATCTCGTTATTAGTGCTATTAGATCTTAGCGCAGCATTCGATACCATCGATCACAACATTCTCTTGGATAGACTAGAAAACTATGTTGGCATTAGAGGAAGCGCCTTAGCATGGTTTAAATCATCAGTTTGTAGCAGTAAATGAGGAGGTATATCGCTCACAAGTGAAATATGGAGTTCCTCAAGGCTCAGTGCTAGGACCGTTACTTTTCAACCTATACATGTTACCTCTGGGAGATATATTATCAGGAGACATAGTGTTAGCGTTCACTGCTATGCTGATGATACTCAGCTCTATATTTCAGCGCAGCCTGGTGATACACACCAAATTGAGAATCTAACAGAATGCATAGTCGATATAAAAAACTGGATGATGAGTAACTTCTTAATGCTAAATTCTGAAAAAAACGGAGGTGCTAATAATTGGACCTAAAAACCCCACATATAATAATCTAGAACACTGTCTAACACTTGATGGCTTCTCTGTTAATTGTTCTTCATCAGTTAGGAACCTAGGTGTGCCGTTTGACAGCAATCTTTCCTTCGACAACCATGTTTCCAGCATCTGTAAGACTGTGTTTTTCCATATTAAAAATACATCCAAATTACGACCTATGCTTTCAACCTCTGATGCAGAAATGTTAATTCATGCGTTTATGACGTCAAGGTTAGATTATTGTAATGTTTTATTGGGTGGTTGTTCTGCACACTTGATAAACTTCAGCTGGTCCAAAACGCAGCAGCTAGAGTCGTTACTAGAACTAGGAAGTATGATCATATTAGCCCGGTTCTGTCAACACTGCACTGGCTCCCTATCAAACATCAGATAGATTTTAAAATCTTATTAATTACCTATAAAGCCCTGAATGGTTTAGCTCCTCAATACTTGAGCGAGCTCTTATCACATTATAGTCCTGCACGACCGCTGCATTCTCAAAACTCTGGCCATTTGATAATACCTAGAATATCAAAATCGACTGCGGGCGCCAGATCCTTTTCCTATCTAGCACCTAAACTCTGGAACAATCTCCCTAACTCTAACAGACACACTCTGCCAGTTTAAATCTAGATTAAAGACACATCTTTTTAACCTAGCCTACACATAACACACCAACACACTTTTTATTATTCAAATCTGTTAAAGGATTTTTAGGCTGCATTACTTAGAACCGCTGGAATCGGGAACACTACTCCTAAAACACAATGTACTTGTGACATCATAGAAAGAATGGCATCTACGCTAATATTAGTCCTGTTTCTTTCTTAATCTGTTTTACAGTTTGTATCCAGACTAGATGGTGGATCAGCACCCAGAGATTATGTTCATCAGAGACCAGAACACCTAGATGCGCTCTGTGGACCGATCACCAGATCCTGATGCACACACACACACACACACACACACACACACACACACACACACACACACACACACACACACACACACACACACACACACACACACACACACACACACACACACACACACACACACAAACAAACAAACAAACAAACACACAAACAAACACAAACAAAAAGAAAGTCATTTACGCTATCTGACACAGCAGCATTTAAAATTGAACTGAAATTTAAGTGCTGGGCGTCCGTTAGAGGAGAACGGGCCCCAACTGAGTCTGGTTTCTCCCAAGGTTTTTTTTTTTCTCCATTCTGTATGGATGGGTGTTACGTGTATCTGTGACTTTAATATGATTGAGCCCATAGGTGGTGTTGGGGGAATTCCGTTCCATGAGTGGTGACGTCATTGAGGATTCCGGATATAAAGGCCATCAGGTGAAAATGGCGGTCTCTCTCTCTCTCTTTCTCTCTCTTTTTTTCTCTCTCTCTTTCTCTCTCTCTCTTTCTTTGTTCTACGTTTCCCACGGTTCTGGTGGCGTCTCCCTTATTGCCTCTTTTGAGGCTGGTATTTTGTTTTGTTTAACGAATTTTGTTTTTATGTGGTTTCTTTTTGATTACCTTATCAGTAGCGGGTAGTTTATCTTATTAGTTCACGTTTTGTTGAGTTAGTAAGAGCTGAGGGAGGGAAGTAGTTGTCCGGAAGACTCACCCGTTCTGGTTTTGTTTGTCGGCAGACAGGTAAGAGCTGCAATCCGAGAACAGGGGTAGTCAGGGGCTTGCTTCCTTAGTTTTCCTACCCGCGATTTGTTATTCTTCATGTTTCGTTTATAAGTCATGTGAATTGTTTTTTTTAATTATTTTGAGAATTATTCAATAAATGGAGGTGTCTTAAATTCATATCGGGTGTTGTGACTCTTTTATATGTTCGGCCTGTATATTTTTCGTTTGTTTTTTTATTTAAGCGAGCCACAAATCAGTTATGGGCGTAACATATTTGGGGGCTCGTCCGGGATGAATTCGTGCATTTTAGTTAGATTTTCGTTTTTTTAAATTTCCTAGTTACTTTGTAATTGAGTCACAATGGTCTGATGTGAATTTTCAAAATGTTCTTTTCTTCGTAATTTTGTTAGACGTTAGTTTTCCAAAATGTTTGAATTGGTAGAGTTTATTTCCAACCCAACGCAGGCAGAGTTATTTCAGATTAATAGGACTGATCTTATGAAAATTGCTGCTCACTATAAAGTTAGTTTTCGTAATACTTCATCTAAACGTGAACTTCAGATTCTATTAGTTGATTCGTTGCATAAACAAGGCGTTTTTGGTGATGAAGAAAAGTGGGTAGATTATCCTGATCCAGTTGAGGTTAGTTCAGAAGATCTTGCTCTGCACGTTAAGAAGTTGGAGTTGGAAGCTAAAGAGCATGAAAGAGTTTTGTTAAAAGAAATGGGATTGTGAGAAAGAAAGACGGAGAGAGCGTGAGAGACATGAGCTTGAATTGAAGAAGCTTGAGATGGAACAAGCTTGCCGCCTGAAACAACTTGAGCTGAGAGCTCGTGAAAGGGGAGTAGTTGATGCTCCTGATTTTGACGTGAGTCGCAATATTCGTATTGTTCCTCCTTTTCGAGAACAAGAGGTAGATAAGTTTTTTGCTCTTTTTGAACGTGTTGCCATTAACCTTAAATGGCCGAAAACATTTTGGCCCATGTTGTTACAATGTGTTCTCGTAGGGAAGGCTCAAGAAGCTTATTCTTCGTTATCACTGGAAGAGTCTCTTGATTATGATCAGGTAAAAGCTGCCGTTCTTAAAATCTATGAACTGGTTCCTGAGGCTTATCGCCAAAAATTTCGTAGTCATCGGAAAACTGATGATGAAACCTATGTTGAATTTGTTCGTGAGAAGGAATCAATGTTTGATCGGTGGTGTGCTTCGATGAAAGTAAAATCTTATGAGGATCTTCGTGAGCTGATTCTTTTGGAAGAATTTAAAAACTGCTTACCCGAACGTGTTGTAATGTATCTAAATGAGCTAAATGAGCAAAAATGAGCAGAAACTTCCATCTGCTAACAATAATCGCCGGCTTTCGAAACGCCATTCTGAGCGCACTTTGTCTGTGGATAAAGTGGAGAGTTCTAAGCTGGTGTCCTCACTTATTTGTTTTTATTGTAAGAAGCAGGGACACATTATTGCAGAGTGCAATGCACTCAAAAAGAAAAACCGTAACCCTAAATCGGTAGGTTTATTGATGACGTCCTCGGCACTTTCGGAAGGACTGGAGTCGTTAGCTTCACAAGCTGATATTTGTAAAGAAAAGGGGTATGTGCCGTTCATAATGGATGGTTTTGTATCTTTGGTTGGTAAAGCAAATCAGCGAAAACCAATCAAGATACTTTTGTGACACAGGAGCTGCTCAGAGTTTTATTTTAGAAGAAATATTACTGCTGTCTGATGAGAGCTCTATTGGTTTGAGTGTCTTGGTACAGGGATTTGAGATGGGCTTTGTGAACGTGCCTTTGCACGAGATTGAAATTGAGTCCTCCTTGTTACTGGCGCGTTGTTGTTGGGGTGCGACCGTGTCTTCCTGTTCGAGACGTTACGTTTATTTTGGGAATGACTTGGCGGGAGGAAAAGTTTTTGCTAGCCCTGAGGTAACCAGTGTTCCTTTTCCTGCATTACTCCTGATGCATTAGCTCGGAAATATCCCGAGGTATTTCCTTTGTGCGCTGTTACTTGCGCTATGTCACAGAGATTAAAAGAGAAAAGCCATGGGAAGTCAGAAGATGGGTGTAAATTCGATCTGAGTGATATGTTTCTCACGAGTTCAGATCTGGGGAAAGTGAAGTGTTCAAATTCTGTTGGTTTGGACATCGCCGTCAAGAAGCTAGACGAACCTTCTTTAGGGCTTGTTAAATTATCTCTGTCACGCGAGCAGCTTATTTTTGAGCAGAGGAAAGACAAGGACATGTCACCCCTCTTTGAAGCTGTTGTTCCCTATTTGAGCAACTTGAGAGTGTATCGCAAGGATACTTTGTTGAAGATGGTGTGCTGATGAGGAAGTGGAGACCTTCAAAAATACTGCTGCTGATGATGAATGGCAGAGTGTTAAGCAGGTAGTAGTTCCTTCCTCATATCGTTTTGAAATCCTGAGACTTGCACATGACGGTCCATTTGCCGGTCATTTGGGAGTAAATAAAACGTATGATCGTGTGCTCCGACATTTTTTCTGGCCTGGTTTAAAAAAAAATGTAGCAAGTTACTGCCGAAGTTGCCATGTGTGTCAGAAGATTGGAAAACCGAACCAAACCATTCCACCTGCTCCGCTGTATCCAATTCCAGCTATTGGTGAACCATTTGCGAGAGTGCTGATCGACTGTGTCGGTCCCTTGCCTCGTACGAAGTCCGGTAACCAGTATTTACTGACAATAATGTGTGCATCTACACGTTTTCCAGAGGTAATACCTTTACGGAAAATTACTGCTCCAGTAATGGTGAAATCGCTTCTTAAGTTCTTCTCCCTGTTTGGCCTTCCTCGTACTATTCAATCAGATCAAGGTACGAATTTTATGTCTCGTGTGTTTAAACAAGTTCTGGATCAGTTGCATATTCAACACTCCACTTCTAGTTGTTACCATCCAGAAAGCCAAGGAGCACTCGAACGGTTCCACCAGACTTTAAAATCAATGCTTCGTGCGTTCTGTCTAGAGTTTCAGAAAGACTGGGATGAGGGAGTGCCTATGGTTATGTTTGCAGTAAGGGAGGTAGTACAGGAGTCTTTGGGCATCAGTCCTAACGAGCTGGTGTTTGGACACACTGTTCGTGGTCCACTGAAGCTGATCAAAGATCACTGGTCTAATGACTCGAGTCTAAACAATGTCCTTGACTACGTTTCAGAGTTCCGTTTAAAATTGCACCGTGCATGTGAGTTGGCCAAAGAGAATTTGAAGATGTCACAACAGCGAATGAAAAAACGTTTCGATCGTAGTGCTAAACTTTGTAGTTTTTTTCCTGGTGATAGGGTGCTAGTGCTGTTACCAGTATCAGGATCTGCACTGCAGGCCCGGTACCGGTCCTTATCAGGTAAAAGAGAAGGTGAGTGAACTTAACTACGTAATATCGACATCCGATCGAAAGAGACTCGTTTGTGTCACATTAATATGCTAAAACCTTATTTTGACCGAAAGCCAGATCTGTTTGGACCGAAGTCTGTTGCGTTAACTGTTTCACCCACAGATTCTTCGGTGATCAAAGAACAGGCGCTGCTCAGTGCTGATTCACCTGTTGATGAGACGCTGTCTAGTGCTGAAATTTTGACCTGTCCATTATCTTCTAATACTAATAGCACCTGTGTCTCGATCATAATTGAGGATGATATTAACTTTCCCTCTGTGGAGCTGGTGGTGGGAAGGTTGAAAAATTCTGAGGTGATCCGAAATCTTGACACGTTTCTTTCCCATCTGACTGCTGCTGAATGCGCTGATGTGACTAATGTCATTCGGACTTATAATAACTTGTTTTCTGACATCCCTTCTCGTACTTCGTTGATGGAACATGATATTGATGTTGGCGATTCATTGCCTATTAAACAGCACGCATTTCGAGTAAGTCCTGAAAAACGATTGCAGCTGAAAAAAGAGGTGACCTTCATGATAGAAAACGACATAGCCGAGCCGAGCTTTAGTTCATGGAGCTCACCTTGTTTGCTAGTAAAAAAATCTGACGGCTCATTTCGTTTTTGCACTGATTTTAGACGCGTTAATGCAGTTACAAAACCAGACAGTTATCCTTTGCCTCGCATGGAAGACTGCGTGGATCGTGTCGGAAACGCTGTGTTCGTGACTAAGATCGACTTGCTTAAAGGGTATTGGCAGGTGCCTTTGACTGAGCGCGCAAAAGAGATCTCTGCGTTCGTAACACCTGACCATTTCCTTAACTATACGGTCATGGCTTTCGGTTTACGAAATGCACCGGCAACCTTTCAGAGGTTGGTGAACCGTGTCATCGAAGGCATGCATAATGTGGAGGCTTATTTGGATGACCTAGTGGTCTATAGCGAGTCTTGGTCAGAACACATATAGCAGCTTGACACGTTGTTTAATCGTTTGTCTCTCGCGAATCTTACGGTCAATCTAGCGAAATGCGAATTTGGTCGCGCCACGGTAACTTATTTAGGAAAGATTGTTGGCGGTGGTCAAGTTCGTCCGGTTGAGTCTAAGGTGGAGGCTATCACTCGTTTTCCGGTGCCCAATACACGCCGTGATCTTCGACGATTTTTGGGTATGGTGGGATATCAAAGCCCTCCTGGTTAACTTTCCTATTTTATCTGCCCCTGATTTTTCGTCTCAGTTATTGCTTGCCGTTGATGCAAGTGACACGGGTGCGGGGGCTGTACTTCTCCAACGAGATCAGGGTGATATTGAGCACCCTGTTTGCTATTTTTCGCGAAAATTCAATAAACATCCGACATTATTCCACCATTGAGAAGGAGACGCTTGCTCTCGTCCTTGCTCTTAAGCATTTTGATGTTTATGTAGGCTCTGTTTCGTATCCGTTGATTGTCTACACGGATCATAACCCCTTAGTCTTTTTGAATCGAATGAAAAACGATAACCAACGTTTGATGCATTGGAGTTTGTTTCTACAGACGTTCGAATTAGACATTCGGCACATTCGTGGTAAAGATAATGTTGTTGCTGATGCTTTATTTCGTGTCTAATTGGAATAAATTGTAACTTTTTCCTGTTTTACATAAAACAAAAGGAAAAGGTAAGATCACTTATTTCTACAATTTATTCACTTAAGGGTGAGGGTGTTACGTGTATCTGTGACTTTAATATGATTGAGCCCATAGGTGGTGTTGGGGAATTCCGTTCCATGAGTGGTGACATCATTGAGGATTCGGATATAAAGGCCGTCAGGCGAAAATGGCGGTCTCTCTCTCTCTTTCTCTCTCTCTCTCTCTCTCTCTCTCTCTCTCTTTCTCTCTCTCTTTCTCTCTGTGACGGCCCGAGATTTGGCCGCACAAGTTCGTTAAGGTAGTCAAAGCTCACTCAGTTTCTTTTATACATTTCATATAGATTTAAGGTTATCATTTCCATTCTTTGTTTGGTTTATTTTCTTTAATCACGTTTATAGTAACTACACAACACACATCTGTTAAACAATTACTTTTATTTTTGTTTGCATACCTTTTTCATCACTTTCACTCACAATCGCGGTTCATTTGGAGTGCACACAGATGGATTGCATTGTATTTTGTTATTAATATTTGTTTCTATTCTGAGTTTAAGTCACCGGCCTGGCTAGCCGCGGATGGGAGAGTTGCGATACTTGGGGAAATTGGAGTCCTGGCGGGAACAAGGGATTTGTTTATTGGTTCCGCCTGGATGTACCATTGGCTAAGGTGGAATGGGGAAAACAGAGAATTGAGGATTTTTGTTATTAATTGTTTGGGGTTTGGATTGTAGTTATTTATTTAGTTTTTTCTTCAATATTAATTTAGAATTGTATTGTTTGCTGTTGTCATTTATTTTTGTGTTGAATGTTTAATGTAATGTAACTTTTTTTTGGTGTCTCCCCTTTTTGTGTTGTAATGGGCCCATCTTTTCCTTTATAAGCTGTGTGTTTTGTTTATTTGGGGGAATCGGCCAGCTTACCCCTGTGTGAGTTCTTGTCTTGTTGTTTTCATTTGTTTTTGTTGTTTTCACTGGTTTTTGTTGCAACCAGTTTGATTTACTTGATTTGGGTAAATAAAGACCCATTTTTTTTGTGTAAACCTGGGTGTTCCTTTTCTTGACCTCTCGGTCCCTCTCTCTCTCTCTCTTTCTTTGTTCTACGTTTCCCACGGTTCTGGTGGCGTCTCCCTTATTGCCTCTTTTGAGGCTGGTATTTTGTTTTGTTTAACGAATTTCGTTTTTATGTGGTTTCTTTTTGATTATCTTATCAGTAGCGGGTAGTTTATCTTATTAGTTCACGTTTTGTTGAGTTAGTAAGAGCTGAGGAGGGAAGTAGTTGTCCGGAAGACTCACCCGTTCTGGTTTTGTTTGTCGGCAGACAGGTAAGAGCTGCAATCCGAGAACAGGGGTAGTCAGGGGCTTGCTTCCTTAGTTTTCCTACCCGCGATTTGTTATTATTTATGTTTCGTTTATAAGTCACGTGAATTGTTTTTTTATTATTTTGAGAATTATTCAATAAATGGAGGTGTCTTAAATTCATATCGGGTGTTGTGACTCTTTTTTATATGTTCGGCCTGTATATTTTTCGTTTCTTTTTATTTAAGCGAGCCACAAATCAGTTATGGGCCGTAACAATGGGGTTTATGGTTCCTCTGGCTTGCTTTGTTGGGGACACTTAACTTCTAGTGATTATCGTCGAATTGATTACAGAGACCGTCTCTGCATTTAATAAGAAATTGTTCACTCGTCATTATACATCCCTGTCATTGTATTCTTCTGCTTTATACTGTACTGTGTTTTGATGCAACCTGTGTTGTTAAAAGCGCTATATAAATAAAAATGATTGATTGAAATTTCAGAATGATCACTTATTCCTAAAAAAACCTGTATTTCCCATTTCCCTTTTAATTAAACATAATTCTATCCTGCTTTGTGTTAAATCTCCTATTACCACTTGACTACTAGAAACTCCTAAATGGGTTTTGTTCCTTCAAACATCAATCATGTCATGTTTTTACACATTTAAGTATTTTCTAGACACATCAGATTTTAAATTTGCCCTCCTGGAAACATCTAATCTTGTGCACTTAACATTAAAAACCCATACCAAAATACATTTACCTTTACATAATGGTTTAATTTTTTTAAAGAGTGTAATTGTGGTGTGCTCTGTTTATGATAAAAGCTGTTTATGATAAAAAAGTAAGGATCCTCGTGTCCTGTAAGAGTCACATCTCGTGGCGCTTTGCCAGAAAGAAAGTGTCGCAAATAAGAGAAAAAAAAGGCAGAATTCTGACTTTATATCTCTCGCAATTCTGAGAAAAAAAAAAAAAAATTGTGAGAATTGTGAGAAAGTCTTTTTATTCAGTGGCGGAAACGGGCTTCCATATAAGGCAGAGTGGAAAGGCGAGCTAAAAAAAAAAAAAAAAAAAAAAAAAGCACGTGAGCTTCTGAAAAAAAAAAAAAAAAAAAAAGCACGTGAGCTTCCAATGTGACGTCACAACGCAGCGGCTATAGAAGACCCGCTCGCGCTTCTAACGGCAGACGCGTATCTAGTTGAGTGAGCGGTTAGAAGCAGCGACTGATTCCACTCACTTAAACTATTCAGATTCACGATTTACAGACAGTCTTTTCAGAATATTCACACTGTTCACAAATGTCTACAACTGAGGGCAAGCCTCTCGCTCGAGCCGCCTGGGCTTCAAAACCTTCGAGTTTCAAAAGTGTCGATTTAAACGATTCGATGGAGAACAGCCCAGCAGCTGAGATGGACATCAACAGCAGTAAGTAGTGTTATTTTACTTTCTCGGTCTGAGCTCAGTCTTTGGCTCAGTTTTTGACTTTGCTTTCCAGCAAAATATGAACTTGTATGCTCGCTCGTCCAGAGGAGCCAAACAGCTCAGAGAGATATTTTTGTCATACTATGGGCTATCTATAACAGTTTAATAACGAAACCCCAGAATTCATAGAGCCAATAAATATTACAAAACAATAGGGTAAACAGAGCAAACTCGAACAGAAACTTTTTGTTAGCAATGCAAATTTATTCATAAAATAGTTTAGCAGGTGGAAAGCTACATGACATTTCTTACTAGTTCTTGAAGCAGTTAAACTTAAAAGATTCGCTGTTAGTAGACTCTGAACACAACTAAGACGTCACGATAAGAGGTAAAACCGGCCTTTACCTTAACTGCAGATTTTTCTATGTCTCATTATTAGAGCTGTACTATTTTCAGCTTGAATCAGTTCACTGTCAGAAATGTGTCGAAAAGTAATCTGTTTCTGATCTGTGGTTAGAGATGTTTGTTTCTAATATTTTTCTGTTTTCTCTTCTTCATTCCAGGCACAGCTATCAAAGGGAAGAAGGAGAAAGCGAGAGTCGTCTTCAGGAAGCTGTGCAAAGCTGTGAAGCGGCGGTTCTTCCGCGGGCCGGACCGAGTGGAGAGTCTCTCAGCTCAGACGGACGCTCATCTGGACGATCATGAGGGGACGCCTGTCCCAGGTCCGTCAGCTGCCGTGGATCCTGCTGTTCCTGAGCTGCTGTGTCTGCCGGGGCAGGTGTGCGCCGATCTGGAGCTGCCGCTGTATGTGCCGTGTTCCTCCAGGATCATCGAGGAAACGCCTGTTCCAGATTCATCTGCTCTGAATCCGAGTCACAGTGAGCCATTGTTACTTTACTTATTGTTATTTCTGTCTGTCAATAATTAATTGGCAGCATCTGTTTCCACTAAGTGTAAATAGCAATAGAGGTTATTTTGCAGTGAAAATAGCATATTTTCTTAGCTATTGATTCAGTTTACACTAAGAGCAAATAGCAATGGATTCTATTGACACCATTTTCTGTTATTTATACAACTTATTGCAAAAAGTGCCAATTATCTGCATCTCCGTACTGTAGTACATTATAAAACAGTATGCAATAGTAATGTATTAAATGTACACGGTAGACTTAATAAGACTTAATAATTTGACAATGACATTTGTTGTGCTGTTTCCATGTTTAATTAGTAGTTCACAGTAATCTGTGGTCAGGGATGTTTCTAATGGTTTGCTCTTCATGTGTTTCAGAAAAAGCTAAGAAAGGAAGGAAGAGAAAAGCTGTCCGTGCCTTCTTCGGAGAGCATGTAAGGCTGTGAAGCAGCTCTTCCCCTGCTGTGACCAGGACAGAGTCCAGCCTCCTAAAGCAGAGCCGCATCTCGAGCAATCCCAGCTCGTTCTGCCGGAGGAGCAGGACCAGGTCTCTGCAGACCTCCAGTCCTCTCCTGAGGAGGAAGAAGATGTCCCGAGATTGAGGCCCATGATGCAGTTCTGCTCTCTCCAGTGTCTGGTTCCGGGTCCGGTTCAGTGTCACCGTCGATCAAGTCAGAAAAGACACCGGACACAGTGTCTCCTGATCCAGAAATCGATTTGCCCCAAGGTGAGCCATTACCGCTTGGCAACATGTCATTTCTGCTCTGTCTTATTTTCTCTTTATTGATGCTATAGACTTTTCCAAATTTACTAGCCACTCAACATTTTCACTGGCCATCATTTTGTTGTTGGGAAATTACATCAACTTTTAACTTCAACTCTGCTGTTGACAATCAAAGGAACTTACAGTCCATCTTCTGTTTCTGTGTGCTTTTCAGGATCCACTGTGTCTTTGTTTGAAGTGGGACATTTGATCGCTTTCGGGAACTTCGGCAAGGTCTATGAGGGAACACATTTATTCAGCGACAAAGTGAAGGTCGCTCTGAAGTGTATTCCCAAGCGCAAAGCGGACCGCTATCTTGACATTGTAAGTTGGCTAAACCTGCAGAATAAGTGTGTTTTATAACCTGTAGCTGACATGCAGCTGGAACAGAAGACGGCAAACTAACAGATCTTGTGTTTGTCTCTCCTCAGCCTGGTCACTCCAAACCGGTGCTTGCTGAAGTGGCTCTGATGCTCCGGCTGGGAGAAGCTCCCTTGTGCCCCAACATCATTCGGCTACACCAGTGGGTGGAGAATGAGAGCAGCTTCACTCTCATTATGGATTACCCTGAACCCTGCAGGACCTTGGAGGATTACATCTTGTTCAACGGCCCCATCAGTGAAGCACAAGCACGCTTGTTCATGTATCAAGTGCTTGATGCCGTCAAACACTGCCATAAGCATGGAGTTTATCACGGTGATATCCGCTCAAGGAACATCCTGGTAACTCTCCACAGTCTGGAGCTCAATCTCATTGACTTCCGCTGCGCTCGTCTGATCCGCAGCGAGGGATTTAACAGCAGTGAATACCAAGGTGAGTCCTGCTGATGATCACGTGACGTTGTGTTGTTGATGGTGAAGCGTACAGAAGCACTGAAACCGTGTGTGTCTTTTTTTTTGAACAGGATCAGAGGCATACACCCTCCTGAGGTCCTCATGCACTCTGTTTTCCACGCCGCAGAAGCAGACGTCTGGGCACTGGCAGTTCTGCTCTTTGAGATCATGCACAGATATCTGCCATTTGAAAGCTTTGATGCCATTCAGCATGGCTACCTCAAGATGGATCCCACCTTATCCACTGGTGAGCACTCAGTTTTCCTGTTCAGATGACGTTTACTGTTACGTTTGATGTGAGGATACTAACCATGCTCTCTCTGAACTCTTCCCAGCGTACCATGACCTTATTTTCCATAGTTTGAGCCGTAATCCAGCTCACCGGCTGACGCTCCAGCAGCTGGAAGAGCACCGCTGGATGATACTCTGGAGGTCTAGGTAAAACGAAGACTGTTTTCATGCACATCAGAGCACAGGCAGACAGCAAAATACAAAGAATGAAAAGAATGTAATATTTCAGAGTGCTGCTGTCTGTAGAAACTAAAACATAGAAAAAGTGCATGGAAACATAGTTACTTAGTGCTTCACAAATTCTTAATGAAAGGTAAATCATAAATGTAACATTGATGCTTCATAAGTAACATTAATGTAAAAAAAAAAAGAAAATAACATTTTTAAAAATACTATTCTAGAAAGTAAAGTAAGTCACTACTTGGTGGCTTTTTAGTGACATTAACATAAGAAATGAAAAAATGAATAATTACAAAAAAGTTAAGAAATGTTCAAAAAAAAAAAAACATAAATGAAAAAAATTAATAATTACAAAAAAGTAAAGAACATTTTTGAAAAGAAAATAATAATTAAAAAGAGTCTTTTTGTAATAATCAGTCACAAATTGGTGGCTTTTTAGTGACATTAACATGAGAAATAAAAAAAAAGAAAAATAATTACAAAAAAAAGTAAAGAAAAGTTTTGAAAAGGAAAAAAATCAAACAACATAAGAAATGAAAAAAGTAAAAAGAATAATAATTACAAAAAGTAAAGAAAAGTTTTGAAAAGAAAAAATCAAACAACATAAGAAATGAAAAAAGTAAAAAGAATAATAATTACAAAAAAAGTAAAGAAACGTTTTAAAAAAGAAAAAATAAAACAACATAAATGATAAAATAAATAATTACAAAAAAGTAAAGAAAAGTTTAGAAAAGAAAAAAATAAAACAACATAAGAAATGAAAAAAAGTAAAAATACTTTGAAAAAAAAAAAAAATTGTAATAATCAGTCACAAATTTGTGACGTTTTAGTGACTAACATAAGAAATGAAAAAGAAAATGACAAAAAAGTAAAGCATATTTTTGAAAATAATAATAATAAAAAAAGAATATTTTTTAATAATCAGTCACAAATTGGTGGCTTTTTAGTGACATTAACATAAGAAATGAAAAAAAAGGAATAATAATTACAAAAAAAAATAAAAAAAGTTTTGAAAAAAAAAAAAATAAAGCAAGATAAGAAAAGATAAAATAAATAATTACAAAAAAGCAAAGAAAAGTTTTGAAAAGAAAAAAAAATAAAACAACATAAGAAATGGAAAAAAAGTAAAAATACTTTTGAAAAAAAAAATATATTTTTGTAATAATCAGTCACAAATTTGTGGCATTTTAGTGACTAACATAAGAAATGAAAAAAAAAATGACAAAAAAAAGTAAAGAAAAGTTTTGAAAAGCAAAAAAATCAAACAAAATAAGAAATGAAAAAAAAAGTAAAAATATTTTTGAAAAAAAAAAAAATTGTAATATTCAGTCACAAATTTGTGGCGTTTTAGTGACATTAACATAAGAAATGAAAAAGAAAATGACAAAAAAAGTAAAGCATATTTTTGAAAAGAAAATAATAATAATAAAAAAAAAATATTTTTTTAATAATCAGTCACAAATTGGTGGCTTTTTAGTGACATTAAGATAAGAAATGAAAAAAAAAAGAATAATAATTAAAAAAATAAAGAAAAGTTTTGAAAAGAAAAAAAATAAAGAAAAGTTTTGAAAGAAAAAAAAAATAAAGAAAAGTTTTGAAAAAAAAAAAATAAAGCAAGATAAGAAAAGATAAAATAAATAATTACAAAAAAGCAAAGAAAAGTTTTGAAAAGAAAAAAAAATAAAACAACATAAGAAATGAAAAAAAAAAGTAAAAATACTTTTGAAAAAAAATATATATATTTTTGTAATAATCAGTTACAAATTTGTGGCATTTTAGTGACTAACATAAGAAATGAAAAAAAAAGTAAAGCATATTTTTAAAAAAAGAAGATAATAATAATAAAAAAGAATATTTTTGTAATAATCAGTCACAAATTGGTGGCTTTTTAGTGACATTAACATAAGAAATGAAAAAAAGAATAATAATTATTAAAAAAAGTAAAGAAAAGTTTTGAAAAGAAAAAAAAATAAAACAAGATAAGAAATGATAAAATAAATAATTATAAAAAAGTAAAAAAAAAAATTTAAAAAGAAAAGAAAAGAAAATAACATAAGAAATGATAAAATAAATAATTTAAAAAGTTAAGAAAAAAAAAAAAAAAACATAACAAGAAATGAAAAAAAAGTAAAAATACTTTTGAAAAAAAAAATATTTTTGTAATAATCAGTCACAAATTGGTGGCTTTTTAGTGACTAACATAAGAAATGAAAAAAATGAATTATTACAAAAAGTTAAGAAATGTTCAAAAAAAAAAAAAAAAACATAAATGAAAAAAAATTAATAATTGCAAAAAAAGTAAAGAACATTTTTGAAAAGAAAATAATAATTAAAAAAGAGTCTTTTTGTAATAATCAGTCACAAATTGGTGGCTTTTTAGTGACATTAACATGAGAAATAAAAAAAAAAATAATTACAAAAAAGTAAAGAAAAGTTTTGAAAAGCAAAAAAAATCAAACAACATAAGAAATGAAAAAAAAGTAAAAAGAATAATAATTACAAAAAAAAGTAAAGAAAAGTTTTGAAAAGAAAAAAAACAACATAAATGATAAAATAAATAATTACAAAAAAGTAAAGAAAAAGTTTAGAAAAGAAAAAATAAAACAACAGAAGAAATGAAAAAAAAGTAAAAATACTTTTGAAAAAAAAATTGTAATAATCAGTCACAAATTTGTGGCGTTTTAGTGACTAACATAAGAAATGAAAAGAAAATGACAAAAAAGTAAAGCATATTTTTGAAAATAATAAAGAAATTAATAATAATAAATAAATAATAATAAAAAAAGAATATTTTTTAATAATCAGTCACAAATTGGTGGCTTTTTAGTGACATTAACATAAGAAATGAAAAAAAAAAGGAATAATAATTACAAAAAAATAAAGAAAAGTTTTGAAAAGAAAAAATAAAGCAAGATAAGAAATGGAAAAAAAAGTAAAAATACTTTTGAAAAAAAAATTGTAATAATCAGTCACAAATTTGTGGCGTTTTAGTGACATTAACATAAGAAATGAAAAGAAAATGACAAAAAAAGTAAAGCATATTTTTGAAAAGAAATTAATAATAATAAAAAAAGAATATTTTTTTAATAATCAGTCACAAAAGTGGCTTTTTAGTGACATTAACATAAGAAATGAAAAAAAGAATAATAATTACAAAAAAATAAAGAAAAGTTTTGAAAAGAAAAAAAAATAAAGAAAAGTTTTGAAAAAAAAAAATAAAGCAAGATAAGAAAAGATAAAATAAATAATTACAAAAAAGCAAAGAAAAGTTTTGAAAAAAAAATAAAACAACATAAGAAATGGAAAAAAAGTAATAATACTTTTGAAAAAATATATATATTTTTGTAATAATCAGTCACAAATTTGTGGCATTTTAGTGACTAACATAAGAAATGAAAAAAAGTAAAGCATATTTTTGAAAAGAAAATAATAATAATAAAAAAAGAATATTTTTGTAATAATCAGTCACAAATTGGTGGCTTTTTAGTGACATTAACATAAGAAATGAAAAAAAAGAATAATAATTACAAAAAAAGTAAAGAAAAGTTTTGAAAAGAAAAAAATAAAACAAGATAAGAAATGATAGAATAAATAATTATAATAAAGTAAAGAAAAAATTAAAAAAGAAAAAAATAAAACAACATAAGAAATGATAAAATAAATAATTTAAAAAAGTAAAGTAAAAAAAAAAAAAAAAAAACATAATAAGAAATGAAAAAAGTAAAAATACTTTTGAAAAAAAAATATTTTTGTAATAATCAGTCACAAATTGGTGGCTTTTTAGTGACTAATATAAGAAATGAAAACAAAATAATTACAAAAAAGTAAAGAAAAATTTTTAAAGAAAAAAAAAAACAACAACATAAATGAAAAAAAGTAAAAATACTTTTGAAAAAAAAATATATATATTTTTGTAATAATCAGTCACAAATTTGTGGCGTTTTAGTGACTAACATAAGAAATGAAAAAAAAAAAGTAAAGCATATTTTTGAAAAAAAAATAATAATAATAAAAAAAGAATATTTTTGTAATAATCAGTCACAAATTGGTGGCTTTTTAGTGACATTAACATAAGAAATGAAAAAAAAAAAAAGAATAATAATTACAAAAAAAGTTAAGAAAAGTTTTGAAAAGAAAAAAATAAAACAAGATAAGAAATGATAAAATAAATAATTATAAAAAGTAAAGAAAAAATTTAAAAAGAAAAAAAAAAAACAACATAAGAAATGATATAATAAATAATTACAAAAAAGTAAAGAAAATTTTTTAAAGAAAAAAACAACATAAGAAATGAAAAAAAAGTAAAAATACTTTTGAAAAAAAAATTATGTAATAATCAGTCACAAATTGGTGGCTTTTTAGTGACTAACATAAGAAATGAAAAAAAAATTATAAAAAGTAAAGAAAAGTTTTGAAAGGAAAAAAAATAAAACAACATAAGAAATTAAAAAAAAAAAGTAAAAATACTTTTGAAAAAAAAAATATTTTTGTAATAATCAGTCACAAATTTGTGGCTTTTTAGTGACATTAACATAAGAAAATGAATAATTATTACAAAAAAAAGTAATTATCCCCTCCTAGGATCGCCACCTTAACGTGGTGGAGGGGTTTGAGTGCCTGAATGACCCTAGGATCTAGGTTGTCCGGGGCTATATGCTCCTGGTAGGGTATCCCAAGGCAAACAGGTCCTAGGTGACAAGCCAGACTAAGAGCGGTCCACCCCCACCCCTTATGAACAACAAAAATAACGTTGCGTCGCCTGGTACGGAGCCAGGCTTGGGGCTAGGGCCGGCATGCGAGCGCGCCTGGTGGCCGGGCACAGCCCGAAACAGCAGCGTGGGGCCATCCTCCCGTGGGCCCACCAACCCCTGGACACAGAATCTGGTTTTAGGGACATGGAATGTTACGTCTCTGGGGAGAAAGGAGCCTGAGTTCTTGCAGGAGGTTGAGAGGTAACGGCTAGAGATAGTTGGGCTCACCTCCACGTGCAGCTTGGGCTCTGGAACCCAACTTCTCGTGAGAGGCGGCACACAGGTGTGGGCTTGCTTATAACCCCCCAGCTTAGCCACCATGTGTTGGAGTTTATCCCGGTGGACGAGAGGGTCGCCTCCCTGCGACTTTGGGTCGGGGGAAGGACTCTCACTGTCATTTGTGCCTACGGGCCGAATGGCAGTGTAGAGTACCTGGCCTTCTTGGAGTCCTTGGGAGGGGTGCTGGAAAGCGATCCAACCGGGGACTCTATCGTCCTGCTGGGGGACTTCAACGCTCACCGTGATTGGGGGGAACGGCCCCCCGATCTAAACCAGAGTGGTGTTCTGTTGTTGGAATTCTGTGCTAATCATGGTCTGTCCATAACAAACACCATGTTCAAGCATAAGGGTGTCCACCAGTACAAGTGGCATCAGGACACCCTAGGGCGGAGGTCGATGATCGACTTTGTGGTTGTATCATCTGATCTAGGGCCGCATGTCTTGGACACGTATGGGTGAAGAGAGGGGCATAGCTGTCAACTGATCACCACCTGATGGTGAGTTGGATTGGGAGGAGGCCAGACAGACTTGGCAGGCCCAAACGTACCGTGACGTTTGGCAGAGACCCCTGTCAGGGAGATCTTCAACTCTCGCCTCCGGCAGAACTTTGACCGGATCCAGAGGGAGGCTGGAGACGTTGAGTCCGAGTGGACTATGTTCTCTGCCTCTTTGGTCAATGCAGCCGTCCGGAGCTGTGGCCGTAAAGTCTCCGGTGCATGTCGTGGCGGCAACCCCACCGGAAGAAAGGGATGCCGTCAAGCTGAAGAAGGAGTCCTATCAGGCCTGGTTGGCTCGTGGGACTCCTGAGGCAGCTGACAGGTACCGGTGGGCCAAGCAGACCACTGCCCGGGTGGTTCTGGTCTCAGGTCTGGGAGGAGTTCGGGAAGGCCATGAACAAGGACTATCGGACGGCCTCAAAGAGGTTCTGGCAAACCGTCCGACGCCTCAAAAAAGGGAATCAGTGCCCTGCCAACACCGCATACGGTGCTGGTGGGAACCTGCTAATAGAGACCTGCAATCCCGCGGGAGTACCGCGGGTCTCGCGGGACCCGACGCAACCCAGTGCGGCGCAGGACGAAATTTGATATGTGAACGCGGGTGCGGGCGGTAAGGTCCTCGTGTGTGTGCGGGTTGCGGGAGAATAAAATTATTTATGGACTCCGCAAAATGGAAATATCTTAAAATTAAATTGTTAAAAAGAAATAAAATATTATTTATCTGCTGCACAAAAGCAACAAGAACAACTCAAAATAACGTAAATTCTCACGTGGTTCTTGCGAGGAACAAAGACCATAGACCCACACCGAGGCAAAATGTCTGAAGAGCATGACACAGGTGGAGCGCTTAGTGCTACATATATTAGTTCATTATTAAAGAAAGGAACATACAGAACTACAAAGCCAAACAAAGGGAAATCCGATATTTGGAAATGTTTTTCTATAGTATGTGACGGTATGGAAAGCACCTTCCCTTTGCGAGCTGCGACAAATGCAGCAAAATACTCGCATACAGCAGCCACAATTCTGGAACTTCAGGTCTGAAGCGTCATGTGTACACAGTTTTAATGTTTACATGCGGGCAGGAGCGGGACAAAACTTGAATATTGCGGGCTGGAGCGAAAAAAAAAATCTATATATTGTTGCGGGGAGCGGACAGAACCTTGCGCGGAGCGGGACTGAAAAATCTGTCCCGCGCAGGTCTCTACCTGCTAACCACGACTGGGGAATTTGTCGGGCGGTGGAAGGAATACTTTGAGGATCTCTCAATCCTCCCAGGGGGGGCACTCGACCATCACCCTGGCTGAGGTCACTGAGGTTGTTGAGAAGCTTGACGAGATCCGCCCAGACTACCTCAGGTCTCTGGATGTTGTGGGGCTGTCTTGGCTGACACGCCTCTGGACTGGCAGACCGGGTGGTGGTTCCTCTTTTTAAGAAGGGGACGGAGGGTGATCTCCAACTATTGGGAGATCACACTCCTCAGCCTCCTGGGAAAGTCTATGCCAGGGTACTAGAGAGGAGAATCCGTCCGATAGTGGAACCTCAGCTTCAATGCGGGTTTTGTCCTGGACGTGGAAGACTGGACCAGCTCTATACCCTCTTCAGGATACTGGAGGGTTCCTGGGAGTTTGCCCAACCAGTCCACATGCGATTTGTGTATTTGGAGAAGGCATTCCACCGGGTTCCTTGTGGTGTCCTTTGGGGGGTGCTCTGGGAATACGGGTTAAGAGGCCCATTGTTAAGGGCTGTCCGGTCCCTGTATGATCAGAGCAGGCATTGATGCCGGCATTAAGTCAGACTTGTTCCCAGTGCATGTTGGATTCGGACAGGGCTGCCTTTGTCACCGGTCCTGTTCATTATTTTTATGGATAGGATTTCTAGGCGCAGCTGGGGGCTGGAGAGGGTCTGTTTTGGCGACCACAGGATAGCGTCTCTGCTTTTTGCCAAGACCTACAGTGTGCGCTGGGGCGGTTTGCAGCTGAGTGTGAAGCGGCTGGGATGAGAATCAACACCTCTAAGCCTGAAGCAATGGTTCTCAGTCAGGTTGGTGGGGAGCTCCTGCCTCAGGTGGAGGAGTTAGGGGAGGATGGAACGAGAGATCGACAGGTGCAGCTTCTGCAGTAATGCGGTCGCTGTACTGGTCTGTCATTTACCGGTTGATATTCAATGTTACTCTCAGCTATGGTCATGATCTTTGGGTCATGACCGAAAGAATGAGATCCCTGATACAAGCGGCCAAATTGTTTCCTCCGTAGGGTGGCTGGGCACTCCTTTAGAGATAGGGTGATGATGTTTATTCATTCATTTATTTATTTATTTATTTTCTTCCAGAGAAAATAGTAGTAGTAGTAGTAGTAGTAGTACAAACAAAGTAAAGAATAGTTTTGAAATAATCAGTCACAAAGTTTTAGTGACATTAACATATGAAATGAAAAAAATAATAATTACAAAAAAGTAAACAATATTTTTATAATAATTAGTCACAAATTTGTGGCTTTTTAGTGACATTAAGAAATGAAAAAAATAATATATAATACTATTTTTAAAAAGGAAAGCATATTTATGTATAATATTTAAAAAAATTAACTAGTCACAAGTTTGTGGCTTTTTAGTGACATTAACATACGAAATAAAAAGAATTAATAATTGAAAAAAAGTAAAGAATATTTTTGCAATAATCAGTCACAAATCTGTGGCGTTTTTAGTGAAATTAACATAAATAAAAAAATCCAAAAAAACGTAAAGAATATAAAAAAATAATAATAATAATAAAAATGTTTTTGTAATAACCAGTCACAAATTGGTGGCTTTTTAGAGACATTAACATAAGAAATAAAAATAATAATTACAAAAAAAGTAAAGAATATTTTTGAAAAGAAAAAATAAAACATAAACATAAGAAATGAAAAAATAATTTACATAAGAAATGCAAAAAAAGTAAAGAACATTTTGTGTGTGAATTTGCTAGTACGATGTCGGACAATGTAATATGCTCTGGTCCCCTCCTTGCCTACCGGGGTGATGAGATTTACAGCAGACTGCTGGGTCTCAATGGCTGGATGTCGAAGTGGTGCCCAGTTTCTGGATGGACCTGTTGAAAAGAGATGGTCTTCATCCTCCTGGGGTGGTGCCGCTCTTCTATCTAGAAATATGGCATATAGTCTTAGAGTTCCAACTTGACCAACTAGTGCCCAGGTGTTACGTGTTCGCGTTTTGTCGTGTGTTTTTTCTTCCCTCTCTCTGTTCTCCGCCCTTTACACTCTCAGTCACCGGTCATTGGTTCCCGTCACCCATCAATCATCATCAGCGCTGACGTCACCCATTCCGCAGTCTCCAATCATTCCAAACCACCTCAAATAAAAGAGCCCGCCAGACCACCCACAAGCCCCCATTTTGTTTTGCCGTTTGCTCGCTACTTTTTTTCGGAATACTGATTGTCATTGTATATTGCATTGTTTGATGTTCGTTATTGTGTATTGTTCTCCGTTCCCTTTTCCACTCATATTGTTAGTTGTCATTCGTTGTGTGTTGTGAGGCCGGGAGAAGTGGACAGGTAAGAACGCCACGTGACTTAGTAGGAATCTACTTTGTATAGTACATTAGGTTAGGGGCGCGTGCCACCCCATGTACTTTTGTTTTGATCAGAGAGCGTAGTTAAGTTAGGGCGGCCACGGACGCTGAAGACATTTTTATTTTCAAATAATTAGTGTTGGTAGATAGTCTAGGGGAAGTTAAATAGCTGGAGACGGTTTTGAGTTATTTTCTTTACTTTAGCACCGCCTCTCGTCTCTTCTTCCCGCTCCCTTCGCCTTGTGGTTTTTTGTTTCTGTAAATAATGTAAATATTGTACGTGTATATATACCATTTTCTTTTTCTGTTCTATCACCATTGCACGCGTGTATTTAATCATCACCTACACAAATAAAAAAATTATTATCTTGTACATTAGTTTGCACGGTTGTCTTTGTCCCACACACTATACGCACGTTTTTGATGTCTATCTTTTAAATGTTATACCCTGTACCCCTAGACCTACGTGGGGTCGAACATTTTGGGGCTCGTCCGGGATCTTTAAAACCCATCCCAAGACATTAAGAAGCTGTGCGTGCAGGTTGTGTTGTGGCAAAGTGATACCTTTCAGATAGGTCTGGAAGCGGTAGTGTGTAGTGTAGTGTTGCGCTCTCTGTGTGTGTTTGGTACTGGCAGTAAGCATGGCCTCATTTGATTTGGAAGTATTTATTACTAACCCATCCATTAAACAATTCTGACAGTTGTAGAAAAGATGATTTAATAAAAATTGCAGACTATTATAAAATTCCTGTGGTAAGACAAGCTCTTAAGAAAAATATCAAAAGAATGATATTCGACAAATTGACGGAGTTGAGGATTTTTGTGATGCCTGGCGCCGATGTTGTAGAGACCTGGTCGCTTGGTGCTGACGCGCAACCGCCTAGTGCCTGTTCCTTGGAGGAAGGGCAGAGCGAGACAGACGCCGAGGTTGAGGCGGACGCCGAGGCCAAGGCTGTCTTGCCGCTTTTTACCCGTTTTCTCCTACTTCTGCTGGGTCCAAGGAGGATGGACGATTGAAAGTCCGCTTGGCCCGCTTACAGTATGAGGCACAGGAAAGGGCTCAGGCGCGCCAGGCTGAGTTGGACCTGAGGCTCGAAACCGCAGGCTTGAGATCGAGGCTGAGAAAGAGGTGAAGCTGCGACAGCTCGAGTTGGACTCTAAGAGTTCTGCTAGAGTTACTGTGCAGTATTCTGTTTCTGCTCCAGTTGTTGATCCATCCTCACCCATGTTTGACGTAAGCAAGCATATTTCGTTAGTGCCTCCGTTTAGGGAGACTGAGGTTGATACGTATTTCAGCGCTTTCGAACGTATCGCATCCTCATTTTGTTGGCCGAAAGATGTTTGGTCCCTTCTTCTCCAGTGCAAATTGGTTGGCAAGGCACAGGAGGTTTGTTCAACGTTGTCCTTAGAGGAGAGTCTACAATATGAGACAGTTAAATCAGCCATTCTCCGTGCTTACGAGCTTGTACCTGAAGCATACAGACAGCGATTTAGAAATCATAAAAACAGAACAGTCAGACTTTTTGTTGAGTTTGCGCGCGAGAAAGGCATTCTCTTTGATAAGTGGTGTAACGCGAGTAAGGTAGCAGACTTTAATTCGTTAAGAGAATTAATGTTGTTGGAGGAATTTAAAGATTGTTTGCCCGAACGTGTCGTTGTATACCTGAACGAACAGAAAGTAGTTTCGTTGTCGCAAGCAGCAGTGTTTGCGGATGAGTTTGTGCTTACGCACAAGAGCGTGTATACTTCCGTGCGGTCAGATAAAAATCCTGCTGTTCAGTCCCAGCCTTCCCGTGTGAAGCCGGTGTCTCTGCAATCTAGAGAGACGAGGAATGTTTTTACTGCCATAAACAAGGGCATGTAATAGCAGATTGTGTGACATTAAAGCGCAAGCAACAACAACCACCGCCTAAAAGTGTGGGGTTTGTAAATTCTGTCCCTGGTTTTAGTAACGTGTCGCCTGTTGAGTATTGTGCTGACCCTAGCTATAAGCCGTTCTTGTGTAAGGGGTTAATTTCATTTTCTGGAAAACCCAAGATCAACGGAAATTCAGATGCTCAGAGATACGGAGCCGCGTACTCGCTTTTTGGTCGAAAGTGCGTTACCTTTGTCGGATCAGTCATTCTGTGGGTCGAGTATTTTAGTGCAAGGAATTGAAATGGGGTTCGTAAAGGCACCCTTACACCAAATACACTTGCAATGTGAGCTAGTTACTGGGTTTGTGTCGGTCGCTGTTCGCCCTTCTCTTCCTATTAAGGGAGTTTCGTTCATTCTTGGCAATGATTTAGCGGGTGGTAAAGTAATGCCAGCTTTAGAGGTTGTTGATCATCCTTGTAGTGTTTCTGGCCCGGATGAGTTGTATAAGAGTTACCCTGATGTCTTCCCCGCATGCGTTTTGACGCGCGCCCAGTCACGGAAGATGATCGATTCTGTTGACTTGTCAGAATCATTTTTAGCTCCTATGCTTGCTGAAAATGTGGAAAAAGTAGAGAATGTTACTTTGGAAAACGACAAGCAGAGACAATAAGTTTGAAATTAGACGGTGATTTTCTAAATGTACCTGTGTCTCGGTCACAAATTATCGCTGCGCAGAAAAAGGACGGATCTTTGGCGAAATGTTTCCAATCTGCTGTCTCTCCAAAGGATAGCAAGGAAAAGGTTGCTTATTTTGTGGAGGACGGCTTGTTAATGCGCAAATGGTACTCCAATACTGAAACTGACGCTGACTGGAATATCGTATCAGATTGTTATTCCTTCTGCTTATCGTCAGCATGTCTTGTGTTTAGCGCACGATCATGTGTTGTCAGGGCACCTTGGTATCACGAAAACATATGATAGACTTCTTAGACATTTTTTTTGGCCAGGATTAAAGAAGGATGTCGTGGAATTTTGCCGAACTTGCCACACTTGTCAGAGCGTGGGGAAACCGAATCAGGTCGTTCCTCCGGCCCGCTTTCTCCTATTCCAGGTCTCGGAGAACCCTTTGAACATGTTATTATTGACTGTGTCGGCCCGCTTCCTAAAACAAAGTCAGGGAATCAGTTTCTGTTAACAATCATGTGCACTGCTACAAGATTCCCAGAGGCAATTCCACTTCGCAAAATTACTGCTCCTGTGATTATCAAAGCCTTGATAAAGTTTTTTGCTACATTTGGTTTATCGAAAATTGTACAGACTGATCAAGGAACCAATTTTATGTCTAAGATATTTAATCAGGTTTTAAAATCACTTTCCATCACCCATCGAATATCAAGTGCGTATCATCCGGAGAGTCAAGGCGCACTTGAACGGTTTCACCAAACTCTGAAGTCCATGTTAAAAAAGTACTGTGCAGACACGAATAGGGATTGGGATGAAGGTGTCCCATTGGTATTGTTTGCAGTCCGTGAAACGGTGCAGGAGTCACTCTGGTTCAGTCCTGCTGAGCTTGTTTTCGGTCATACGGTTCGAGGACCACTCAAACTGTTAAAAGAAAACATAATGGAAATTGAGAAAAGCCCTAAGACTAATGTGCTCAATTATGATAGTCGGTTTAGAGAACGGTTACATAAAGCTTGCGATTTGGCAAAAGAGTCGCTTACAGCTGCGCAGAACGTGATGAAGCGACGGTATGACTCTAAGGCTGTCCCGCGTTCTTTTCAAGCTGGTGACTGAGTTCTTGTGTTGTTGCCCATCCCAGGGTCTGCCTTGTCTGCCCGCTTTTTCTGGTCCTTACGTTGTGCAAGAGAAATTGAGTGAGACAGACTATGTAATTCGACTCCTGAAAGGAAACGCCAGTCGAGAGTGTGTCACATAAACATGTTGAAGGCGTATCATCATAGAGAGTCTCCACAAGTGAAAGCTGATGAGGTGGCAGCTACACCTGTTGTTTCTTCAGTCGCTGTAGTTGGCGAGGTTACATCTCCTGCTCTGGTATCTGCTGCTGATGAGGATGGCCTTGTGTTGCGAAATGCTCCTCAACAGTGCGCCCGGCTAAGCAATTCAGAAATGCTGGGGAAGTTGCCTTCAATTCTCTCTCACTTGTCTGAGTTACAGCAACGTGACATTATACAGTTAATTCACAAATTTCCCACTCTATTTAATGACACCCCTACGCAGACCTCAGTGTTACAACATGATATAAATGTCAATAATTCTCCCCCTATCAAACAACACGCTTACCGCATTAACCCGGTAAAGCGAGCTGTTATGAGGAAGGAAGTCAAATACCTTGTTGAAAATGACCTAGCTACTCACAGTTGTAGTCCGTGGAGTTCTCCGTGTGTTCTTGTGCCTAAACCAGACGGAACGTTTCGTTTTTGCACGGATTATCGTAAGGTTAATGCTGTTACGGTACCTGATTGCTTTCCTCTTCCCCGTATGGAAGATTGCGTGGACAACCTTGGGGCTGAAAGGTTACTGGCAGGTGCCATTGACTCCACGAGCTTCAGAGATTTCTGCCTTTGTAACACCAGATCACTTCATGCAATATAAAGTTATGGCCTTCGGGTTGCGCAATGCACCAGCTACATTTCAAAGGTTGGTGAATACAGTTTTGTCAGGTGTCTCAAATTGTAATGCCTACCTAGACGATTTGGTAGTGTACTCGTCTGAATGGTCAGAACACATTTCGTTGTTAACCACTGTCTTTACACGACTTGCCAAAGCTACACTCACCCTAAATTTAGCCAAATGCGAATTTGGTCAAGCAACAGTTACCTACCTCGGTAAAGAAGTTGGTCAAGGTCAGGTTCGCCCCGTTGCTGCCAAAGTTTCCGCCATAGCCGAAGTTTCCTGTTCCTACCACCAGACGCGAAGTTACGCCGATTTTTAGGAATGGCTGGATACTATCGCAGTTTTTGTCGGAATTTTTCCAGTGTGGCCTGTTCCTCACAAATTTACTTAGTCCAACCAATCAATTCGTTTGGTCATCTGAGTGCCAGCAGGCATTTGAGAATATCAAAGCGTTGTTATGCTGTACCCTGTTCTCGCTGCTCCAGACGCCTCGTTCCCTTTAAACTGGAAGTCGATGCGAGTGCCGTGAGGTGCCGGTGCCGCACTTCTCCAAGAAGACCAAAGTGGCGTTGAACATCCTGTATGTTATTTTTCTCGGAAATTTAATAAACACCAGCTCAACTATTCCACCATCGAAAAAGAAGCTCTTGCGTTACTGTTAGCACTACAATTTTTCGAAGTTTACATCGGATCCAGTTCTGTTCCTGTTACTGTCTACACAGATCACAATCCTTTAGTTTTCCTGTCCCGCATGTACAATCAGAATCAGCGTCTTATGCGCTGGGCTTTGATCATACAAAATTATAATCTTGAAATTTGCCACAAGAAAGGAGTAGACAATGTAGTGGCAGATGCTCTTTCTAGATGTGTTTAGTTGTTTTTGGATGGTGTTGTGATTGTTAACAAACAATATTGTTATATGTTTGTTCTTATGGGTGGGGGTGTTACGTGTTCGCGTTTTGTCGTGTGTTTTTTCTTCCCTCTCTCTGTTCTCCGCCCTTTACACTCTCAGTCACCGGTCATTGGTTCCCGTCACCCATCAATCATCATCAGCGCTGACGTCACCCATTCCGCAGTCTCCAATCATTCCAAACCACCTCAAATAAAAGAGCCCGCCAGACCACCCACAAGCCCCCCCCCATTTTGTTTTGCCGTTTGCTCGCTACTTTTTTCGGAATACTGATTGTCATTGTATATTGCATTGTTTGATGTTCGTTACTGTGTATTGTTCTCCCGTTCCCTTTTCCACTCATATTGTTAGTTGTCATTCGTTGTGTGTTGTGAGGCCGGGGAGAAGTGGACAGGTAAGAACGTCACGTGACTTAGTAGGAATCTACTTTGTATAGTACATTAGGTTAGGGGCGCGTGCCACCCCATGTACTTTTGTTTTGATCAGAGAGCGTAGTTAAGTTAGGGCGTCACGGACGCTGAAGACATTTTTATTTTCAAATAATTAGTGTTGGTAGATAGTCTAGGGGGGAAGTTAAATAGCTGGAGACGGTTTTGAGTTATTTTCTTTACTTTAGCACCGCCCTCGTCTCTTCTTCCCGTTCCTCTGTCTTGTGGTTTTTTTGTTTCTGTAAATAATGTAAATATTGTGTACGTGTATATATACCATTTTCTTTTTCTGTTCTATCACCATTGCACCGCGTGTATTTAATCATCACCTACACAAATAAAAATTATTATCTTGTACATTAGTTTGCACGGTTGTCTTTGTCCTACACACTATACGCACGTTTTTGATGTCTATCTTTTAAATGTTATACCCTGTACCCCTAGACCTCACGTGGGGGGTCGTAACACCAGGTCAGGAAGGAGACAAACTGTTTTCTTTCATCTTTTTAATTGTAACTACGCAGCCGTCAGCTACAGTTGCACATCAGTTAGTGAGCTATAGATCCCCTGAGGAAAAATTACACTCTTTCTCTATTATAGGAGAAGAAGACTTATAGAAACTTGTTAAATCATCTAAACCAGCAACATATATGTTAGACTCTATTCCATCTAAACTATTAAAAGATTTGCTTCCAGAAGTCATAGATCCTATTTTGAACATTATTAATTCATCATTGTCATTAGGATATGTTCCCAAAACCTTCAAACTGGCAGTAGTTAAGCCTCTTATTAAGAAACCACATCTTGACCCCAAAGACTTAGGAAATTACAGACCAATCTCTAATCTCCCTTTTCTGTCAAAGATACTAGAAAAGGTAGTATCCTCACAACTGTATTCCTTTTTAGAAAAAATGGTATCTGCGAGGATTTCCAATCAGGTTTTAGACCGCACCATAGTACTGAGACTGCTCTCATTAGAGTTACTAATGACCTGCTTCTATCATCGGATCGTGGTTTTATCTCGTTATTAGTGCTATTAGATCTTAGCGCAGCATTCAATACTATTGATCACAACATTCTCTTGGATAGACTAGAAAACTATGTTGGCATTAGAGGAAGCGCCTTAGCATGGTTTAAATCATCAGTTTGTAGCAGTAAATGAGGAAGTATATCGCTCACAAGTGAAATATGGAGTTCCTCAAGGCTCAGTGCTAGGACCGTTACTTTTCAACCTATACATGTTACCTCTGGGAGATATATTATCAGGAGACATAGTGTTAGCGTTCACTGCTATGCTGATGATACTCAGCTCTAGATTTCAGTGCAGCCTGGTGATACACACCAAATTGAGAATCTAACAGAATGCATAGTCGATATAAAAACTGGATGATGAGTAACTTCTTAATGCTAAATTCTGAAAAAACGGAGGTGCTAATAATTGGACCTAAAAACGCCACATATAATAATCTAGAACACTGTCTAACACTTGATGGCTGCTCTGTTAATTGTTCTTCATCAGTTAGGAACCTAGGTGTGCGCGTTTGACAGCAATCTTTCCTTCGACAACCATGTTTCCAGCATCTGTAAGACTGTGTTTTTCCATATTAAAAATACATCCAAATTACGACCTATGCTTTCAACCTCTAATGCAGAAATGTTAATTCATGCGCTTATGACGTCAAGGTTAGATTATTGTAATGTTTTATTGGGTGGTTGTTCTGCACACTTGATAAACTTCAGCTGGTCCAAAAACGCAGCAGCTAGAGTCGTTATTAGAACTAGGAAGTATGATCATATTAGCCCGGTTCTGTCAACACTGCACTGGCTCCTATCAAACATCGGATAGATTTTAAAATCTTATTAATTACCTATAAAGCCCTGAATGGTTTAGCTCCTCAATACTTGAGTGAGCTCTTATCACATTATAGTCCTGCACGACCGCTGCATTCTCAAAACTCTGGCCATTTGATAATAGAATATCAAAATCGACTGCGGGCGCCAGATCCTTTTCCTATCTAGCACCTAAACTCTGGAACAGTCTCCCTAACTCGGTTCGGGAAGCAGACACACTCTGCCAGTTTAAATCTAGATTAAAGACACATCTTTTTAACCTAGCCTACACATAACACACCAACACACTTTTTATTATTCAAATCTGTTAAAGGATTTTTAGGCTGCATTACTTAGAACCGCTGGAACCGGGAACACTACTCCTAAAACACAATGTACTTGTGACATCATAGAAAGAATGGCTTCTACGCTAATATTAGTCCTGTTTCTTTCTTAATCTGTTTCACAGTTTGTATCCAGACTAGATGGTGGATCAGCACCCAGAGATTATGTTCATCAGAGACCAGAACACCTAGATGCGCACCGTGGACCGATGACCAGATCCTGATGCACACACACACACACACACACACACACACACACACAAACAAACAAATAAAAAGAAAGTCATTTACGCTATCTGACACAGCTGCGTTTAAAATTGAACTGGAAGTTAAGTGCTGGGCGTCCGGTTAGAGGAGAACGGGCCCCAACTGAGTCTGGTTTCTCCCATGGTTTTTTTTTTTTTTTTTTTCATTCTGTATGGATGGGTGTTACGTGTATCTGTGACTTTAATATGATTGAGCCTATAGGTGGTGCTAGCCCTGAGGTAACCAGTGTTCCTTTTCCCTGCATTACTCCTGATGCATTAGCTCTGAAATATCCCGAGGTATTTCTTCAGGCGCTGTTACTCGCGCTATGTAACAGAGATTAAAAGAGAAAAGCCATGGGAAGTCAGAAGACGGGTGTAAATTCGATCTGAGTGATATGTTTCTCATGAGTTCAGATCTGGGGAAAGTGAAGTGTTCAAATTCTGTTGGTTTGGACATCACCGTCAAGAAGCTAGACGAACCTTCTTTGGGGCTTGTTAAATTATCTCTGTCACGCGAGCAGCTTATTTTTGAGCAGAGGAAAGACAAGGAAATGTCACCCCTCTTTGAAGCTGTTGTTCCTGTTGAGCAACTTGAGAGTGTATCGCAAGGATACTTTGTTGAAGATGGTGTGCTGATGAGGAAGTGGAGACCTTCAAATACTGCTGCTGCTGATGATGAATGGCAGAGTGTTAAGCAGGTAGTAGTTCCTTCCTCATATCGTTTTGAAATCCTGAGACTTGCACATGACGGTCCATTTGCCAGTCATTTGGGAGTAAATAAAACGTATGATCGTGGTGTCTCGACATTTTTCTGGCCTGGTTTAAAAAAATGTAGCAAGTTACTGCCGGTTGCCATGTGTGTCAGAAGATTGGAAAACCGAACCAAACCATTCCACCTGCTCCGCTGTATCCAATTCCAGCTATTGGTGAACCATTTGCGAGAGTGCTGATCGACTGTGTCGGTCCCTTGCCTCGTACGAAGTCCGGTAACCAGTATTTACTGACAATAATGTGTGCATCTACACGTTTTCCAGAGGTAATACCTTTACGGAAAATTACTGCTCGCTTCTTAAGTTCTTCTCCCTGTTTGGCCTTCCGTACTATTCAATCAGATCAAGGTACGAATTTTATGTCTCGTGTGTTTAAACAAGTTCTGGATCAGTTGCATATTCAACACTGCACTTCTAGTTGTTACCATCCAGAAAGCCAAGGAGCACTCGAACGGTTCCACCAGACTTTAAAATCAATGCTTTGTGCGTTCTGTCTAGAGTTTCAGAAAGACTGGGATGAGGGAGTGCCTATGGTTATGTTTGCAGTAAGGGAGGTAGTACAGGAGTCTTTGGGCTTCAGTCCTAACGAGCTGGTGTTTGGACACACTGTTCGTGGTCCACTGAAGCTGATCAAAGATCACTGGTCTAATGACTCGAGTCTAAACAATGTCCTTGACTACGTTTCAGAGTTCCGTTTAAAACTGCACGTGTATGTGAGTTGGCTAAAGAGAATTTGAAGATGTCACAACAGCGAATGAAAAACGTTTCGATCAGAGTGCTAAACTTCGTAGTTTTTCTCCTGGTGATAGGGTGCTAGTGCTGTTACCAGTATCAGGATCTGCACTGCAGGCCCGTTACTTCGGTCCTTATCAGGTAAAAGAGAAGGTGAGTGAACTTAACTACGTAATATCGACATCCGATCGAAAGAGAAAGACTCGTTTGTGTCACATTAATATGCTAAAACCTTATTTTGAGCGAAAGCCAGATCTGTTTGGACAGAAGTCTTTTGCGTTAACGGTTTCACCCACAGATTCTTCGGTGATCAAAGAACAGGCGCTGCTCAGTGCTGATTCACCTGTTGATGAGATGCTGTCTAGTGCTGAAATTTTGACCTGTCCATTATCTTCTAATACTAATAGCACCTGTGTCTCGATCATAATTGAGGATGATATTGACTTTCCTCTGCTGAGCTGGTGGTGGGAAGGTTGAAAAATTCTGAGGTGATCCAAATCTTGACACGTTTCTTTCCCATCTGACTGCTGCTGAATGCGCTGACGTGACTAATGTCATTCAGACTTATAATAACTTGTTTTCTGACATCCCTTCTCGTACTTTCGTTGATGGAACATGATATTGATGTTGGCGATTCATTGCCTATTAAACAGCACGCATTTCGAGTAAGTCCTGAAAAACAATTGCAGCTGAAAAAAGAGGTGACCTTCATGATAGAAAACGACATAGCCGAGCTTTAGTTCATGGAGCTCACCTTGTTTGCTAGTAAAAAAATCTGACGGCTCATTTCGTTTTTGCACTGATTTTAGACGCGTTAATGCAGTTACAAAACCAGACAGTTATCCTTTGCCTCGCATGGAAGACTGCGTGGATCGTGTCGGAAACGCTGTGTTCGTGATTAAGATCGACTTGCTTAAAGGGTATTGGCAGGTGCCTTTGACTGAGCGCGCAAAAGAGATCTCTGCGTTCGTAACACCTGACCATTTCCTTAACTATACGGTCATGGCTTTCGGTTTACGAAATGCACCGGCAACCTTTCAGAGGTTGGTGAACCGTGTCATCGAAGGCATGCATAATGAGGAGGCTTATTTGGATGACCTAGTGGTCTATAGCGAGTCTTGGTCAGAACACATACAGCAGCTTGACACGTTGTTTAATCGTTTGTCTCGTGCGAATCTTACGGTCAATCTAGCGAAATGCGAATTTGGTCGCGCCACGGTAACTTATTTAGGAAAGATTGTTGGCGGTGGTCAAGTTCGTCCGGTTGAGTCTAAGGTGGAGGCTATCACTCGTTTTTCGGTGCCCAATAAATACACGCCGTGAGCTTCGACGATTTTTGGGTATGGTGGGATATTACAGAAATTTCTGTAAGAATTTTTCTGTTGTAGCTTCACCTCTAACCGACCTCCTCAGCCCGAAAGTTCCATTTAAATGGTCTGAAGCGTGTCAGGAGAGTTTTGAGAAAATCAAAGCCCTCCTGGTTAACTTTCCTATTTTATCTGCCCCTGATTTTTCGTCTCAGTTATTGCTTGCCGTTGATGCAAGTGACACGGGTGCGGGGGCTGTACTTCTCCAACGAGATCAGGGTGATGTAGGGTTTTCACCTATTATTAATTAATTAATTCTGATAATTATGAATTATCATTTGAATTCGCTCTTAATTCAAGTTTTGGGAATTTAATCTTAAAAGATTCACGTTAGTATGTAATTCAAATATACCCTAAATCACCTAATACGTCCAGTGTTTTAGGGCAATTTAAATGTATGTTACCAATATGAATTTACTCTGTGATCAGCAAAATAAATCAATTGACTTTACTCGCTTATCTGATCTTCGCTTTACCTCGAGCAGGTAGCAACGGATCTGGGCATGAGTTTAACTTTCCAGTCACATAAAACACTAACGAGAATTCGTAATAATGAAACAAAATGTATTAAACAGTACCTACTAGTTGACAAGACTACGCTGAGAAGACTAAACATACACACACACACACATGCACATACATTCACACACACATTCATGGGTTGGAAGGGAAAATGGATAATTGTCTGTCCAAAGTCTGTTAGCTAGTTCTGAGATCGCACTAAGAGCACCAACAAAGCAAAGTTAGGGTTTAGCTTTGCTTATATGTGTCTGCGCCGATTCAGTCAAGAGATGAAAAGGTAGTTTTACCACACGGCTTGTCTGGGGAAATCCCGGCTTGCTGATTGGTCAGGCTCGTCCGTGGGATGACGCGATCGGGCTTTCCCGGGCCGTTTGAATGGAGTCTCTCTAGCTTGGTGGTTCGCTTTGGATGAACCGGGTTGGTTATGGAAAGGGCAGTGAGTGTCCGTGGAGTGAGGTGACGGAGCGGACCGGAGTCGAGGGTATCGGGTCGTTCTTGTTCAGAGTCTTCTAACTTCTCCAAGTTCTGAAGTTTCTCCGTTTCCGTGGCAATTCCTGCAGCGACCCGAATTCCCCTGCGACTCCCGGTGGTTCCGAAGAAGTTCTTCTCAACTCGATGAGGGAGCTCTGTTCCTGCGTTTTGAGGTGCAAGTTTTGGGCCGTGCCCTGGGCAGTTGTCCAATCCCGAGGTCGAGGGGCGGTCCACGCCTGCTTTCGACCGGTTTTGTGCATACTTTATCCCAGTTAGAACTGACATTCTGCACTTCTGTTTCTTATCGAAAGTTTATAAATAGAATACACTGTTGTGCATTTTAACAAACATACCTATTCATTCACCACGATATTGGAAACATCATCAGCTTCAACTTGACACCAAACATGCATTATCTAGCGCTTATGGAACGCTATCTGTTAGCGGATTATTTGAAGATTATATAGTGGTTCCCTACATACATCCCCAAAACTTTTATTAAACAGTTATTTACAAATGAACCTATATTTGTTTGAAAGGAAGGCATTTAGATTGTTCATTTAGTAGTTTGACGTGTGTCCTGGCAGTTCCTTTGTTGTAGCGAAAGGGAAAAGGCGCACTTTTGAGGAATGTGTCTTGGGACACAGCAAGCCTCCTTGGGGGGGGTTAAAAGTGTGATGCTGTCCTGAACACACGTTGATTCACGGCGGGAGTCTCATCACCTTTGACTTGGTGGCTTGGTAGAACTGGTCCCAGGTCAGTGCACCGAACGGGTTATCGGGCTGTCGACCAGATGTTGCAGTTTCAATCATCCCAATCTTGACGTGGGTACTCTCGGATTGGCCGAGCTCACTGCAGCGACAGTCCCTTAAGAATGTTTGGTAGACTTTGCGGCGCTCTGCATCGCTCTGCTGACCATCTCGATTGCCTTTATGGTCCGGGGTGCGGAGGATGCGTGGTTTTACGACCTGGTTTTAGCGCGATTCCCCCTTTTATGGTTCGTGTCTGTTCATCGAGGCCTCACAGTGATATTGAGCACCCTGTTTGCTATTTTTCGCGAAAATTCAATAAACATCAGCGACATTATTCCACCATTGAGCAGGAGACGCTTGCTCTCTCGTCCTTGCTCTTAAGCATTTTGATGTTTATGTAGGCTCTGTTTCGTATCCGCTGATTGTCTACACGGATCATAACCCTTAGTCTTTTTGAATCGAATGAAAACGCTAACCAACGTTTGATGCGCTGGAGTTTGTTTCTACAGACGCTCGAATTAGACATTCGGCACATTCGTGGTAAAGATAATGTTGTTGCTGATGCTTTATCTCGTGTCTAATTGGAATAAATTGTAACTTTTTCCTGTTTTACATAAAACAAAAGGAAAAGGTAAGCTCACTTATTTCTACAATTTATTCACTTAAGGGTGAGGGTGTTACGTGTATCTGTGACTTTAATATGATTGAGCCCATAGGTGGTGTTGGGGAATTCTGTTCCATGAGTGGTGACGTCATTGAGGATTCCGGATATAAAGGCCGTCAGGCGAAAATGGCGGTCTCTCTCTCTCTCTCTCTCTCTCTTTCTCTCTCTCTCTCTCTCTCTCTCTCTCTCTCTGAGTGCATGCTGGGAGCGAGTGGGCGGAGTTGGATGTGTGTGGAGTGAGAGCGCGTTTGGCATGAAGTCGAGTGAGTTTTCTCTATCTTTTCTATCCTTTCAATACACTTAGGTAGTATTGTTGGCGTTTGTTTTAGAAGAGTGTTTAAGGAAAGTAAGGCGCTGTCCCAGTATACGTGGACACAAGTGAGAGAATATCATGTAACAATGGCTAGACTGGACAGGTGGTATTGTTTTAAACACCATTTTAATACCATTAAGTGTTGTGTAATCTCACCTGTAGGTTTTTCTGATCATTGTTTGGTTAGCTGTAATATTTTTATTAACAATGTTAAATCAAGAAGTGCATATTGGCATTTTAATATTGGTCTACTGCAAGACAAATTGTTTTGTGAGGTTTTTAAATCTTTTGGGAAAATTTTAGGAATAGGAAGTCATCAAATTCTTTTGAATTGGTAAGAGATAGAGAACGTATTAAAGTTCTCAAAAATAAAAAGAAAGCTTTAGATGATTTGTTGGGTATTAGGGCACAGGGTGCTCTGGTACGATCAAGATTTCAAAGTGCAGCACAAATGGATGGTCCAACCAAGTTTTTCTTTTGCCTTGAAAAAGAATGGCTTAAATAGAATTATGCATTCTTTATTATCAGAATCTGGCACAGAAATCACAGAGCCTAAGGAGATTAGGAAAAGAGAAGTGGCTTTTTATTCAGAGCTGTTCAGGAGTGAATACACGGAGGTGGAAGAGATAGCCAGTTGCTTTTATGAGGGTCTACCTAAGGTTCCAGAAGGGACAAATGCTGAACTGGAAAACCTTTTACGAAAGGTGAGTTGTATGATGCCCTAAAGAGTATGGAGTGTGGGAAAGCTCCGGGATTGATGGTATCCCAGTCGAGTTTTATAAGTCACTCTGGGCTGTGTTAGGAGATGATCTGCTAGAAATGCTCAATGACAGTTTGACCAGAGGGTTGCTGCCTATGAGCTGTAGAAGAGCGGTCATCACCCTTTACCAAAGAAAGGGGACCTCAGAAATATAAAGAACTGGCGACCTGTTTCACTCCTATGCTCTGATTTTAAAATTTTGTCTAAAGCCTTAGCAATTAGATTAAAAGAGGCGATTGGTTGGGTCATCCATGTGGACCAGACATACTGTGTACCTAACAGATCTATTTTTGATAACATTTATTTAATCAGAGACATTTTTGATATCTCTAGATCATTGGGTTTAAATGTTGGTCTCATTTCCTTGACCAAGAAAAAGCTTTTGACCGGGTTGAGTATAACTACCTCTGGCAGACGCTAAGAGAGTTTGGTTTCAGCCCGAGTTTTATTAAAATAATTGGGGTGTTGTATGGAAACATTGAGAGTGTACTTAAAATTAATGGTGGCCTGAGTGCTCCTTTTAAGATCACAAGGGGCATAAGGCAAGGATTTGCTTTGTCAGGCATGTTGTATGCTTTAGCAATTGAACCATTGTTAGTGAGAATAAGGGCAAAGATTGATGGCTGGAGTATACCACAATGTGATTTTAAAATTAAGCTGTCGGCTTATGCTGATGATGTTATTGTTTTTGTGAATAAGCAAGAAGAAGTAGATAATTTAAGAATAATAATTGATGACTTTGGAAAGCTGTCTTCAGCTAAGGTAAACTGGAATAAGAGTGAAGCTGTTATATGTGGAAAGTGGGAGGCTAAATGTCTCCCTAATCTACCTGCTGGACTTGAATGGAAGAAAAATGGCTTTAAGTATTTAGGTGTATACCTTGGAGAAGATTCGACATTGCAAAAACTGGGAGGGTGTTTTAGAAAAACAAAAGGACGACTGGAAAAGTGGAAATGGCTGTGGCCTAAAATGTCATTTAGAGGACGCATTATAATCATCAATAATTTGGTTGCTTCAACATTCTGGCATCGCTTGGCATGTACAGAACCCCCAAGTGGACTTCTTGCAAAACTACAGGCTCTTATTGTGGACTTTTTTTGGACTAAGTTTCACTGGGTACCCCAGAGTGTACTGTATCTCCCTAAGGAGGAAGGGGGTCAAGGGCTTGTACATCTGGCCAGCAGAGGAGCAACTTTTCGTTTACAATTTATTCAAAGATTTTTAACTGGACCAGAAGATCTTGTGTGGAGAAATGTTGCAAAATTTATTTTGAGTCAAGCCGGAGGACTGGGACTGGATTCTACTTTGTTCTTAATGGACTCCAGTAAAATTCAGCTGAGTGGACTGACCCCATTTTATAAAGGGGTTTTTAAAATCTGGAGTTTTTTTAAGAAAAGAAGAGGGGCTTTTGGTTTGTCTTTATATTGGTTATTGGAAGAGCCTATTGTGTTTGGAGCTAGGTTTGATGTTTTAAGTGAAACTACTTGGGGTTTCGAAAATGCATTCTGAGAGCAAGAAAAGTTAAATTTTCTGACATTATAGCTGCTGGAGGTCCTGAGTTAAATAACTCACTTGCTTCTTGCATTGGAGTTAAATCAACAAGATTAGTAGGGAAATTACTGGATCTCTTAAAACAGAAGATTACTGTAGAAGAAAAATCTGTTCTTATAAGTTATGATGAAGGAAAGGTGGTTCCAAATAACAATGATCCTTTTCCAGAAGTTTTTATTACTCCTGATCTTAAAGGTGCAGATGGGGATTTGTTAAAAATTTGGAGGAGTTAACTATTAATGAAGCTGATAGTAAAAACTATACAAAAGCTGTGTTAAAATTTTAAATTTGAAGTCTTTAAATGGAAGAGCTGACACTGTTTGGAGAAACAAACTAGGTTTGGATCAGAGTATAAAACCTGTGTGGAGAGTTTTTTATAAACCTCCTTTGGAAAAAAGGTGGGGACCTCCAGTGGAGAATTTTGTACGGCGCAGTTGCTGTCAATTCTTTTGTGCATGTTATTAATCCAAATGTCTGTAACCAGTGTCCTTTTGTGGAGAAAAAGAAACTATTTTTCATTGCTTTATGGAGTGTACAAGATTGTGTTATTTATTTGATTTTCTTACACTGTTGCTTGGTAAATTAGATGAAATTTTTACTGTGCAGAGTTTTATTTTTGGATATCGATATTCAGCTAAAAACAAGATAAAATGTCAACTTTTAAATTTCATTGTGGGTGAAGCAAAATGGCAGTGTATTTAAGCAGGAGGAACAAAATAGAAGGTTCAGAAGGATGTGAAGTTGTATCTATTTTTAAAAATCGGATAAAAGCAAGAGTGTGGGTTGATTTTAAATTTTATAATATGATGAAAGACGTAATGTTTTTTTCGGCTCAGTGGTGCTACAATGATGCAACTTGCTCTGTTGTAGATGGATTCTTAATTTTCTCTTGTCTGTTACAGTGATGAATGTAAATGTAAATTTTTACTGTGAGTCATTAATTGTATTAGAATTGTCTTAACAGTGGAAAAGTTGTGAAATAAATGTTTGGTTAAATTCAAAAATTCTCTCTCTCTCTCTCTCTCTCTCTCTCTCTCTCTCTCTTTCTCTCTCTCTCTCTCTCTTTCTTTGTTCTACATTTCCCACGGTTCTGGTGGCGTCTCCTTATTGCCTCTTTTGAGGCTGGTATTTTGTTTTGTTTAACAAATTTCTGTTTTTATGTGGTTTCTTTTGATTACCTTATCAGTAGCGGGTAGTTTATCTTATTAGTTCACGTTTTGTTGAGTTAGTAAGAGCTGAGGGAGGGAAGTAGTTGTCCGGAAGACTCACCTGTTCTGGTTTTGTTTGTCGGCAGACAGGTAAGAGCTGCAATCCGAGAACAGGGGTAGTCAGGGGCTTGCTTCCTTAGTTTTCCTACCCGCGATTTGTTATCCTTCATGTTTCGTTTATAAGTCATGTGAATTGTTTTTTTTATTATTTTGAGAATTATTCAATAAATGGAGGTGTCTTAAATTCATATCGGGTGTTGTGACTCTTTTATATGTTTGGCCTGTATATTTTTCGTTTGTTTTTATTTAAGCGAGCCACAAATCAGTTATGGGCCGTAATAATGGGGTTTATGGTTCCTCTGGTTTGCGTTGTTGGGGACACTTAACTTCTAGGGATTATCGTCGAATTGATTACAGAGACCGTCTCTGCATTTAATAAGAAATTGTTCACTCTCGTCATTATACATCCCTGTCATTGTATTCTTCTGCTTTATACTGTACTGTGTTTTGATGCAACCTGTGTTGTTAAAAGCGCTATATAAATAAAAATGATTGATTGAAATTTCAGAATGATCACTTATTCCTAAAAAAACCTGTATTTCCCATTTCCCTTTAATTAAACATAATTCTATCCTGCTTTGTGTTAAATGGGTTTTGTTCCTTCAAACATCAATCATGTCATGTTTTTACACATTTAAGTATTTTCTAGACACATCAGATTTTAAATTTGCCCTCCTGAAACATCTAATCTTGTGCACTTAACATTAAAAACCCATACCAAAATACATTTACCTTTACATAATGGTTTAATTTTTTTAAAGAGTGTAATTGTGGTGTGCTCTGTTTATGATAAAAGCTCTGTTTATGATAAAAAGTAAGGATCCTCGTGTCCTGTAAGAGTCACATCTCATGGCGCTTTGCCAGAAAGAAAGTGTCGCAAATAAGAGAAAAAAAGGCAGAATTCTGACTTTATATCTCGCAATTCTGAGAAAAAAAAAGTGAATTGTGAGATAAAAAGTCGCAATAACTTTTTTTTTTTTTTATTCAGTGGCGAAACGGGCTTCCATATAAGGCAGAGTGGAAAGGCGAGCTAAAAAAAAAAAAAAAAAAAAAAAAAGCACGTGAGCTTCCAATGTGACGTCACAACGCAGACGCTATAGAAGACCCGCCGCGCTTCTAACGGCAGACGCGTATCTAGTTGAGTGAGCGGTTAGAAGCAGCGACTGATTCCACTCACTTAAACTATTCAGATTCACGATTTACAGACAGTCTTTTCAGAATATTCACACTGTTCACAAATGTCTACAACTGAGGGCAAGCTCTCTCGCCGAGCCGCCTGGGCTTCAAACCTTCGAGTTTCAAAAGTGTCGATTTAAACGATTCGATGGAGAACAGCCCAGCAGCTGAGATGGACATCAACAGCAGTAAGTAGTGTTATTTTACTTTCTCGGTCTGAGCTCAGTCTTTGGCTCAGTTTTTGACTTTGCTTTCCAGCAAAATATGAACTTGTATGCTCGCTCGTCCAGAGGAGCCAAACAGCTCAGAGAGATATTTTTGTCATACTATGGGCTATCTATAACAGTTTAATAACGAAACCCCAGAATTCATAGAGCCAATAAATATTAAAAAACAATAGGGTAAACAGAGCAAACTCGAACAGAAACTTTTGTTAGCAATGCAAATTTATTCATAAAATAGTTTAGCAGGTGGAAAGCTACATGACATTTCTTACTAGTTCTTGAAGCAGTTAAACTTAAAAGATTCGCTGTTAGTAGACTCTGAACACAACTAAGACGTCACGATAAGAGGTAAAACCGGCCTTTACCTTAACTGCAGATTTTTCTATGTCTCATTATTAGAGCTGTACTATTTTCAGCTTGAATCAGTTCACTGTCAGAAATGTGTCGAAAAGTAATCTGTTTCTGATCTGTGGTTAGAGATGTTTGTTTCTAATATTTTTCTGTTTTTCTTCTTCATTCCAGGCACAGCTATCAAAGGGAAGAAGGAGAAAGCGAGAGTCGTCTTCAGGAAGCTGTGCAAAGCTGTGAAGCGGCGGTTCTTCCGCGGGCCGGACCGAGTGGAGAGTCTCTCAGCTCAGACGGACGCTCATCTGGACGATCATGAGGGGACGCCTGTCCCAGGTCCGTCAGCTGCCGTGGATCCTGCTGTTCCTGAGCTGCTGTGTCTGCCGGGCAGGTGTGCGCCGATCTGGAGCTGCCGCTGTATGTGCCGTGTTCCTCCAGGATCATCGAGGAAACGCCTGTTCCAGATTCATCTGCTCTGAATCCGAGTCACAGTGAGCCATTGTTACTTTACTTATTGTTATTTCTGTCTGTCAATAATTAATTGGCAGCATCTGTTTCACTAAGTGTAAATAGCAATAGAGGTTATTTTGCAGTGAAAATAGCATATTTTCTTAGCTATTGATTCAGTTTACACTAAGAGCAAATAGCAATGGATTCTATTGACACCATTTTCTGTTATTTATACAACTTATTGCAAAAAGTGCCAATTATCTGCATCTCCGTACTGTAGTACATTATAAAACAGTATGCAATAGTAATGTATTAAATGTACACTTGTAGACTTAATAAGACTTAATAATTTGACAATGACATTTGTTGTGCTGTTTCCATGTTTAATTAGTAGTTCACAGTAATCTGTGGTCAGGGATGTTTCTAATGGTTTGCTCTTCATGTGTTTCAGAAAAAGCTAAGAAAGGAAGGAAGAGAAAAGCTGTCCGTGCCTTCTTCCGGGAGAGCATGTAAGGCTGTGAAGCAGCTCTTCCCCTGCTGTGACCAGGACAGAGTCCAGCCTCCTAAAGCAGAGCCGCATCTCGAGCAATCCCAGCTCGTTCTGCCGGAGGAGCAGGACCAGGTCTCTGCAGACCTCCAGTCCTCTCCTGAGGAGGAAGAAGATGTCCCCGAGATTGAGGCCCATGATGCAGTTCTGCTCTCTCCAGTGTCTGGTTCCGGGTCCGGTTCAGTGTCACCGTCGATCAAGTCAGAAAAGACACCGGACACAGTGTCTCCTGATCCAGAAATCGATTTGCCCCAAGGTGAGCCATTACCGCTTGGCAACATGTCATTTCTGCTCTGTCTTATTTTCTCTTTATTGATGCTATAGACTTTTCCAAATTTACTAGCCACTCAACATTTTCACTGGCCATCATTTTGTTGTTGGGAAATTACATCAACTTTTAACTTCAACTCTGCTGTTGACAATCAAAGGAACTTACAGTCCATCTTCTGTTTCTGTGTGCTTTTCAGGATCCACTGTGTCTTTGTTTGAAGTGGGACATTTGATCGCCTCCGGAACTTCGGCAAGGTCTATGAGGGAACACATTTATTCAGCGACAAAGTGAAGGTCGCTCTGAAGTGTATTCCCAAGCTTAAAGCGGACCGCTATCTTGACATTGTAAGTTGGCTAAACCTGCAGAATAAGTGTGTTTTATAACCTGTAGCTGACATGCAGCTGGAACAGAAGACGGCAAACTAACAGATCTTGTGTTTGTCTCTCCTCAGCCTGGTCACCCAAACCGGTGCTTGCTGAAGTGGCTCTGATGCTCCGGCTGGGAGAAGCTCCTTGTGCCCCAACATCATTCGGCTACACCAGTGGGTGGAGAATGAGAGCAGCTTCACTCTCATTATGGATTACCCTGAACCCTGCAGGACCTTGGAGGATTACATCTTGTTCAACGGCCCTATCAGTGAAGCACAAGCACGCTTGTTCATGTATCAAGTGCTTGATGCCGTCAAACACTGCCATAAGCATGGAGTTTATCACGGTGATATCCGCTCAAGGAACATCCTGGTAACTCTCCACAGTCTGGAGCTCAATCTCATTGACTTCCGCTGCGCTCGCCTGATCCGCAGCTTAGGATTTAACAGCAGTGAATACCAAGGTGAGTCCTGCTGATGATCACGTGACGTTGTGTTGTTGATGGTGAAGCGCACAGAAGCACTGAAACCGTGTGTCTTTTTTTGAACAGGATCAGAGGCATACACCCCTCCTGAGGTCCTCATGCACTCTGTTTTCCACGCCGCAGAAGCAGACGTCTGGGCACTGGCAGTTCTGCTCTTTGAGATCATGCACAGATATCTGCCATTTGAAAGCTTTGATGCCATTCAGCATGGCTACCTCAAGATGGATCCCACCTTATCCACTGGTGAGCACTCAGTTTTCCTGTTCAGATGACGTTTACTGTTACGTTTGATGTGAGGATACTAACCATGCTCTCTCTGAACTCTTCCCAGCGTATCATGACCTTATTTTCCATAGTTTGAGCCGTAATCCAGCTCATCGGCTGACGCTCCAGCAGCTGGAAGAGCACCGCTGGATGATACTCTGGAGGTCTAGGTAAAACGAAGACTGTTTTCATGCACATCAGAGCACAGGCAGACAGCAAAATACAAAGAATGAAAAGAATGTAATATTTCAGAGTGCTGCTGTCTGTAGAAACTAAAACATAGAAAAAGTGCATGGAAACATAGTTACTTAGTGCTTCACAAATTCTTAATGAAAGGTAAATCATAAATGTAACATTGATGCTTCATAAGTAACATTAATGTAAAAAAAGAAAATAACATTTTTAAAAATACTATTCTAGAAAGTAAAGTAAGTCACTACTTGGTGGCTTTTTAGTGACATTAACATAAGAAATGAAAAAATGAATAATTACAAAAAGTTAAGAAATGTTCAAAAAGAAAAAAAACATAAATGAAAAAATTAATAATTACAAAAAGTAAAGAACATGTTTGAAAAGAAAATAATAATTAAAAAGAGTCTTTTGTAATAATCAGTCACAAATTGGTGGCTTTTTAGTGACATTAACATGAGAAATAAAAAAAGAAAAATAATTACAAAAAAAGTAAAGAAAAGTTTTGAAAAGGAAAAAATCAAACAAATATAAGAAATGAAAAAGTAAAAAGAATAATAATTACAAAAAAGTAAAGAAAAGTTTTTGAAAAGAAAAAATCAAACAACATAAGAAATGAAAAAAGTAAAAGAATAATAATTTAAAGAAACGTTTTAAAAGAAAAAAATTAAACAACATAAATGATAAAATAAATAATTGAAAAAAAAGTAAAGAAAAGTTTAGAAAAGAAAAAAAAATAAAACAACATAAGAAATGGAAAAAAGTAAAATATTTTTGAAAAAAAAAAAATTGTAATAATCAGTCACAAATTTGTATGTTTTAGTGAAATTAACATAAGAAATGAAAAAGAAAATGAAAAAAAAAGTAAAGCATATTTTTTGAAAATAATAATAATAAAAAAAGAATATTTTTTAATAATCAGTCACAAATTGGTGGCTTTTTAGTGACATTAACATAAGAAATGAAAAAAAGGAATAATAACAAAAAAAAAAAAAAAGTTTTGAAAAAAGAATAAAAAAATAAAGCAAGATAAGAAAAGATAAAATAAATAATTAAAAAAAAAGCAAAGAAAAGTTTTGAAAAGAAAAAAATAAAACAACATAAGAAATGGAAAAAAGTAAAATACTTTTGAAAAAAAAAAATATATTTTTGTAATAATCAGTCACAAATTTGTGGCATTTTAGTGACTAACATAAGAAATGAAAAAAAAAAATGACAAAAAAAGTAAAGAAAAGTTTTGAAAAGCAAAAAATCAAACAAAATAAGAAATGGAAAAAAAGTAAAAATATTTTTGAAAAAAAAAATTGTAATAATCAGTCACAAATTTGTGGCGTTTTAGTGACATTAACATAAGAAATGAAAAAGAGAAATGACAAAAAAAAGTAAAAGTATATTTTTGAAAAGAAAATAATAATAATAAAAAAAGAATATTTTTTAATAATCAGTCACAAATTGGTGGCTTTTTAGTGACATTAACATAAGAAATGAAAAAAAGAATAATAATTACAAAAATAAAGAAAAAAAAAGAAAAAAGAAAAGAAAAGTTTTGAAAAGAAAAAAAATAAAGAAAAGTTTTGAAAAAAAAAAATACAGCAAGATAAAAAAGATAAAATAAATAATTAAAAAAAAGCAAAGAAAAGAAAAGAAAAAAATAAAACAACATAAGAAAAAAAAAAAGTAAAATACTTTTTTAAAAAAAAATATATATATTTTTGTAATAATCAGTCACAAATTTGTGGCATTTTAGTGACTAACATAAGAAATGAAAAAAAGTAAAGCATATTTTTGAAAAGTAAAAAATAAAAATAATAAAAAAAGAATATTTTTGTAATAATCAGTCACAAATTGGTGGCTTTTTAGTGACATTAACATAAGAAAGAAAAAAAAGGTAAAAAAAAAAAAAATAATTACAAAAAAAGTAAAGAAAAGTTTTAAAAAAAAAAAATAAAACAACATAAGAAATGAAAAAAAAGTAAAAATACTTTTGAAAAAAAAAATATTTTTGTAATAATTAGTCACAAATTTGTGGCGTTTTAGTGACATTAACATAAGAAATGAAAATAATTTAAAAAAAGTAAAAATTACTTTTGAAAAGAAAAAAATACAACAAAGTAAAACATATTTTTGAAAATAAAAAAGTAAATAATATTTTTTAAATAGAAAATAATTAAAAAATTATTTTGTAATAATCAGTCACAAATTGGTATTTTTAGTGACATTAACATAAGAAATAAGAAAATAATTAAAAAAAAGTAAAGAATAGTTTTGAAAAAAAATAAAGCAAATAAGAAATGGAAAAAAGTAAAAATATTTTTGTAATAATCAGTCACAAATTTGTGGCGTTTTAGTGACATTAACATAAGAAATGAAATAATTTAAAAAAAAGTAAAATATTTTTGAAAAGAAAAAATACACCACATAAGAAATAAAAAAAAATTACAAAAAATTAACATAAAATAATATTTTTTAAAAGAAAATAATGAAAAGAAAAAAAAATTATTTTGTAGTAATCAGTCACAAATTGGTGGCTTTTAGTGACATTAACATAAGAAATGAAACAAAAAATGAAATAAAAAAAAGTAAAGCATATTTTTGAAAAGAAAATAATAATAATAATAAAAAAAAGAATATTTTTGTAATAATCAGTCACAAATTGGTGGCTTTTTAGTGACATTAACATAAGAAATGAAAAAAAAGTAAAGCATATTTTTGAAAAGAAAATAATAATAATAAAAAAAGAATATTTTTGTAATAATCAGTCACAAATTGGTGGCTTTTTAGTGACATTAACATAAGAAAAAAAAAAAAATAATTACAAAAAAGTAAAGAAAAGTTTTGAAAAAAAAAAAAATCAAAACAACATAATAAATAATTAAAAAAAGTAAAAAATACTTTAAAAAAAAAAAATAAATATTTTTGTAATAATAAAATAACAAATTTAAAAAAGTAAAGTTTTAGTGACATTAACATCAAAATGAAAATAATTTGAAAAAAAAAAAGTAAAAAATTACTTTTGAAAAGAAAAAATACACCACATAAGAAAGTAAAAAAAATTACAAAAAAATTAAATAATATTTTTGAAAAAAAAAAAAATAATTAAAAAAATATTTTGTAGTAATCAGTCACAAATTTGGTGGCGTTTTTAGTGACTAACATAAGAAATGAAAAAAAAATGACAAAAAGTAAAGCATATTTTTGAAAAGAAAATAATAATAATAAAAAAAGAATATTTTTGTAATAATCTGTCACAAATTGGTGGCTTTTAGTGACATTAACATAAGAAATGAAAAAAAAGAATAATAATTACAAAAAAAAAAGTAAAGAAAAGTTTTGAAAAAGAAAAAATAAAACAAGATAAGAAATGATAAAATAAATAATTACAAAAAGTAAAGAAAAAATTTAAAAGAAAAAAATAAAACAACATAAGAAATGATAAAGTAAATAATTACAAAAAGTAAAGAAAATTTTTGAAAAGAAAAAAATAAAACATAAGAAATAAGAAATGAAAAAAGTAAAAATACTTTTGAAAAAAAAAATTGTAATAATCAGTCACAAATTGGTGGCTTTTAGTGACATTAACATAAGAAATGAAAAAAAAATTAATAATAATTATATATAAAGAATAATAATTGAAAAAAAATTAAAATGAAAACAAAAAAATAACATAAGAAATGGAACAAAAATATAATACAAAAAAAGAATATTTTTGTAATAATCAGTCACAAAGTTGTGGCTTTTTAGTGATATTAACATAAGAAAATGAATAATTATTATTACAAAAAAAGTAATTATCCTCCTAGGATCGCCACCTTAACGTGGTGGAGGGGTTTGAGTGCCTGAATGACCCTAGGATCTAGGTTGTCCGGGGCTATATGCTCCTGGTAGGGTATCCCAAGGCAAACAGGTCCTAGGTGACAAGCCAGACTAAGAGCGGTCCACCCCACCCCTTATGAACAACAAAAATAACGTCAGAGTCGCCTGGCGGAGCCAGGCCTGGGGCAGGGAGCATGCAGGCCTGGTGCCGGGCACAGGCCAAACAGCAGCGTGGGGCCATCCTCCCGTGGGCCCACCAACCCTGGACACAGAATCTGGTTTTAGGGACATGGAATGTTACGTCTCTGGGGAGGAAGGAGCCTGAGTTCTTGCAGGAGGTTGAGAGGTACCGGCTAGAGATAGTTGGGCTCACCTCCACGCGCAGCTTGGGCTCTGGAACCCATCTTCTCGTGAGAGGCGGCACACAGGTGTGGGCTTGCTTATAGCCCCCCAGCTTAGCCACCATGTGTTGGAGTTTACCCCGGTGGACGAGAGGGTCGCCTCCCTGTGACTTTGGGTTGGGGAGGACTCTCACTGTCATTTGTGCCTCACGGGCCGAATGGCAGTGTAGAGTACCTGGCCTTCTTGGAGTCCTTGGGAGGGGTGCTGGAAAGCGATCCAACCAGGGACTCTATCGTCCTGCTGGGGGACTTCAACGCCACCTTGGTGATGCTAAGCGACACCTGGAGGGGCGTGATTGGGGGAACGGCCCCGATCTAAACCAGAGTGGTGTGCTGTTGTTGGAATTCTGTGCTTATCATGGTCTGTCCATAACAAACACCATGCTCAAGCATAAGGGTGTCCACCAGTACAAGTGGCATCAGGACACCCTAGGACGGAGGTTGATGATCGACTTTGTGGTTGTATCATCTGATCTCGGGCCGCATGTCTTGGACACGTATGGGTGAAGAGAGGGGCATAGCTGTCAACTGATCACCACCTGATGGTGAGTTGGATTGGGAGGAGGCCAGACAGACTTGGCAGGCCCAACGTACCGTGAGGGTCTGTTGGGAACGTTTGGCAGAGACCCCTGTCAGGGAGATCTTCAACTCTCGCCTCCGGCAGAACTTTGACCGGATCCAGAGGGAGGCTGGAGACGTTGAGTTCGAGTGGACTATGTTCTCTGCCTCTTTGGTCGATGCAGCCGTCCGGAGCTGTGGCCCTAAAGTCTCTGGTGCATGTCGTGGCGGCAACACCCCACCGAAGAAAGGGATGCCGCCAGCTGAAGAAGGAGTCCTATCGGGCCTGGTTGGCTCGTGGGACTCCTGAGGCAGCTGACAGGTACCGGTGGGCCAAGCAGACCACTGCCCGGGTGGTTGTGCAGGCAAAAACTCAGGTCTGGGAGGAGTTCGGGAAGGCCATGAACAAGGACTATCGGACGGCCTCAAAGAGGTTCTGGCGAACCGTCCGACGCCTCAAAAAAGGGAATCAGTGCCCTGCCAGCACCGCATACATACGGTGCTGGTGGGAACCTGTTTTTCTATAGATGTGACTGCACGACTGAGTACCAAAATTTGTCGGGCGGTGGAAGGAATACTTTGAGGATCTCCTCAATCCTCCCAGGGGACTCTGACCATCACCCTGGCTGGGGAGGTCGAGGCTGAAGGTTGTTGAGGAGCTCCAATCCTCCCGGGGGCATCACCCTGGGAAGTCACTGAGGGTGGAGCGATTGAGATCCGCCCAGACTACCTCAGGTCTCTGGATGTTGTGGGGCTGTCTTGGCTGACACGCCTCTGGACTGGCAGACCGGGTGGTGGATCCTCTTTAAGAATGGGGACCGGAGGGTGATCTCCAACTATTGGGAAATCACACTCCTCAGCCTCCTGGGAAAGTCTATGCCAGGGTACTAGAGAGGAGAATCCATCCGATGGTGGAACCTCAGCTTCAAGAGGAACAATGCGGGTTTTGTCCTGGACGTGGAAGACTGGACCAGCTCTATACCCTCTTCAGGATACTGGAGGGTTCCTGGGAGTTTGCCCAACCAGTCCACATGCGATTTGTGGATTTGGAGAAGGCATTCGACCGGGTTCCTTGTGGTGTCCTTTGGGGGTGCTCTGGGAATACGGGTTAAAGGGCCCATTGTTAAGGGCTGTCCGGTCCCTGTATGATCAGAGCAGGCATTGATGCCGGCATTAAGTCAGACTTGTTCCCAGTGCATGTTGGACTCCGACAGGGCTGCCTTTGTCACCGGTCCTGTTCATTATTTTTATGGATAGGATTTCTAGGCGCAGCTGGGGCTGGAGGGGGTCTGTTTTGGCGACCACAGGATAGCGCCTCTGCTTTTTGCCAAGACCTACAGTGTGCGCTGGGGCGGTTTGCAGCTGAGTGTGAAGCGGCTGGGATGAGAATCAACACCTCTAAGTCTGAAGCAATGGTTCTCAGTCGGACAAGGGTGTCTTGTCCCTTCAGGTTGGTGGGGAGCTCCTGCCTCAGGTGGAGGAGTTAGGGAGGTCTTGGTTCACGAGTGAGAGGATGGAACGAGAGATCGCAGGTGCAGCTGCGGTCGCAGTACTGGTCTGTCATTTACCAGTTGATCTTCAATGTTACTCTCAGCTATGGTCATGATCTTTGGGTCATGACCGAAAGAATGAGATCCTGATACAAGCGGCCGAAATGAGTTTCTCCGTAGGGTGGCTGGGCACTCCTTTAGAGATAGGGTGATGATGTTTATTTATTCATTTATTTATTTTTATTTTTATACCAGAGAATATAGTAGTAGTAGTAGTAGTAGTACAAAAAAAAGTAAAGAATAGTTTTGAAATAATCAGTCACAAAGTTTTAGTGACATTAACATATGAAATGAAAAATAATAATAATTACAAAAAGTAAATAATATTTTTATAAAAATTAGTCACAAATTTGTGGCTTTTTAGTGACATTAAGAAATGAAAAAATAATATATAATACTATTTTTAAAAGGAAAGCATATTTATGTATAATATTTAAAAAATAACTAGTCACAAATTTGTTGCTTTTTAGTGACATTAACATACAAAATAAAAAGAATTAATAATTGAAAAAAGTAAAGAATATTTTGCAATAATCAGTCACAAATCTGTGGCTTTTTAGTGAAATTAACATAAATGAAAAAAAACTTAAAAATCCAAAAAAGGTAAAGAATAAAAAAAAAATAATAATAATAAAAAATATATTTTTGTAATAACCAGTCACAAATTGGTGTCTTTTTAGTGATATTAACATAAGAAATAACAAATAATAATAATTACAAAAAGTAAAGAATATTTTTGAAAAGAAAAAATAAAACATAAATATAAGAAATGAAAAATCATTTACATAAGAAATGAAAAGAAAGTAAAGAACATTTTGTGTGTGAATTTGCTAGGACGATGTCGGACAATGTAATATGCTCTGGTCCCCTCCTGCCTGGGAGGGGACCAGAGCATTGAGATTGAATTGAGATTTACAGCAGACTGCTGGGTCTCAATGGCTTGATGTCGAAGTGGTGCCCAGTTTCTGGATGGACCTGTTGAAATGAGATGGTCTTCATCCCTCCTGGGGTGGTGCCGCTCTTCTATCTAGAAATATGGCATATAGTCTTAGAGTTCCAACTTGACCAACTAGTGCCCAGGTCAGGAAGGAGACAAACTGTTTTCTTTCATCTTTTTAATTGTAACTACGCAGCCGTCAGCTACAGTTGCACATCAGTTAGTGAGCTATAGATCCCCTGAGGAAAAATTACACTCTTTCTCTATTATAGGAGAAGAAGACTTATACAAACTTGTTAAATCATCTAAACCAGCAACATGTATGCTAGACCCTATTCCATCTAAACTATTAAAAGATTTGCTTCCAGAAGTCATAGATCCTATTTTGAACATTATTAATTCATCATTGTCATTAGGATATGTTCTCAAAACCTTCAAACTGGCAGTAGTTTTAGCCTCTTATTAAGAAACCACATCTTGTCCCCAAAGACTTAGGAAAGACCAATCTCTAATCTCCCTTTTCTGTCAAAGATACTAGAAAAGGTAGTATCCTCACAACTGTATTCCTTTTAGAAAAAATGGTATCTGCGAGGATTTCCAATCAGGTTTTAGACCGTACCATAGTACTGAGACTGCTCTCATTAGAGTTACTAATGACCTGCTTCTATCATCGGATCGTGGTTTTATCTCGTTATTAGTGCTATTAGATCTTAGCGCAGCATTCGATACCATCGATCACAACATTCTCTTTGGATAGACTAGAAAACTATGTTGGCATTAGAGGAAGCGCCTTAGCATGGTTTAAATCATCAGTTTGTAGCAGTAAATGAGGAGGTATATCGCCTCACAAGTGAAATATGGAGTTCCTCAAGGCTCAGTGCTAGGACCGTTACTTTTCAACCTATACATGTTACCTCTGGGAGATATATTATCAGGAGACATAGTGTTAGCGTTCACTGCTATGCTGATGATACTCAGCTCTATATTTCAGCGCAGCCTGGTGATACACACCAAATTGAGAATCTAACAGAATGCATAGTCGATATAAAAAAACTGGATGATGAGTAACTTCTTAATGCTAAATTCTGAAAAAACGGAGGTGCTAATAATTGGACCTAAAAACCCCATATATAATAATCTAGAACACTGTCTAACACTTGATGGCTTCTCTGTTAATTGTTCTTCATCAGTTAGGAACCTAGGTGTGCCGTTTGACAGCAATCTTTCCTTCGACAACCATGTTTCCAGCATCTGTAAGACTGTGTTTTTCCATATTAAAAATACATCCAAATTACGACCTATGCTTTCAACCTCTGATGCAGAAATGTTAATTCATGCGTTTATGACGTCAAGGTTAGATTATTGTAATGTTTTATTGGGTGGTTGTTCTGCACACTTGATAAACTTCAGCTGGTCCAAAACGCAGCAGCTAGAGTCGTTATTAGAACTAGGAAGTATGATCATATTAGTCCGGTTCTGTCAACACTGCACTGGCTCCCTATCAAACATCAGATAGATTTTAAAATCTTATTAATTACCTATAAAGCTCCTGAATGGTTTAGCTCCTCAATACTTTGAGCGAGCTCTTATCACATTATAGTCCTGCACGACCGCTGCATTCTCAAAACTCTGGCCATTTGATAATACCTAGAATATCAAAATCGACCATGCGGGCGCCAGATCCTTTTCCTATCTAGCACCTAAACTCTGGAACAATCTCCCTAACTCTAACAGACACACTCTGCCAGTTTAAATCTAGATTAAAGACACATCTTTTAACCTAGCCTACACATAACACACCAACACACTTTTTATTATTCAAATCTGTTAAAGGATTTTTAGGCTGCATTACTTAGAACCGCTGGAATCGGGAACACTACTCCTAAAACACAATGTACTTGTGACATCATAGAAAGAATGGCATCTACGCTAATATTAGTCCTGTTTCTTTCTTAATCTGTTTTACAGTTTGTATCCAGACTAGATGGTGGATCAGCACCCAGAGATTATGTTCATCAGAGACCAGAACACCTAGATGCGCTCTGTGGACCGATCACCAGATCCTGATGCACACACACACACACACACACACACACACACACACACACACACACACACACACACACACACACACACACACACACACACACACACACACACACACACACACACACACACACACAAACAAACAAACAAACACACAAACAAACACAACAAAAAGAAAGTCATTTACGCTATCTGACACAGCAGCATTTAAAATTGAACTGAAATTTAAGTGCTGGGTCCGTTAGAGGAGAACGGGCCCCAACTGAGTCTGGTTTCTCCTTTTTTTTTTTTTTCTCCATTCTGTATGGATGGGTGTTACGTGTATCTGTGACTTTAATATGATTGAGCCCATAGGTGGTGTTGGGGGAATTGCCCATGAGTGGTGACGTCATTGAGGATTCCGGATATAAAGGCCATCAGGTGAAAATGGCGTCTCTCTCTCTCTTCTCTCTTTTTTTCTCTCTCTTCTCTCTCTCTCTTCTTTGTTCTTTGTTCTCGTTTCCCACGGTTCTGGTGGCGTCTCCTTTATTGCCTCTTTTGAGGCTGGTATTTTGTTTTGTTTAACGAATTTTGTTTTTATGTGGTTTCTTTTTGATTACCTTATCAGTAGCGGGTAGTTTATCTTATTAGTTCACGTTTTGTTGAGTTAGTAAGAGCTGAGGGAGGGAAGTAGTTGTCCGGAAGACTCACCCGTTCTGGTTTTGTTTGTCGGCAGACAGGTAAGAGCTGCAATCCGAGAACAGGGGTAGTCAGGGGCTTGCTTCCTTAGTTTTCCTACCCGCGATTTGTTATTCTTCATGTTTCGTTTATAAGTCATGTGAATTGTTTTTTTAATTATTTTGAGAATTATTCAATAAATGGAGGTGTCTTAAATTCATATCGGGTGTTGTGACTCTTTATATGTTAAGCCTGTATATTTTTCGCTTGTTTTTATTTAAGCGAGCCACAAATCAGTTATGGCATGTAATATATTTGGGGGCTCGGTCCGGGATGAATTCAGGTGCATTTTAGTTAGATTTTTTTTTTTTTTAAATTTCCTAGTTACTTTGTAATTGAGTCACAATGGTCTGATGTGAATTTTCAAATGTTCTTTTCTTCGTAATTTTGTTAGACGTTAGTTTTCCAAAATGTTTGAATTGGTAGAGTTTATTTCAACCCAACGCAGGCAGAGTTATTTCAGATTAATAGGACTGATCTTATGAAAATTGCTGCTCACTATAAAGTTAGTTTTGTAATACTTCATCTAAACGTGAACTTCAGATTCTATTAGTTGATTCGTTGCATAAACAAGGCGTTTTTGGTGATGAAGAAAAGTGGGTAGATTATCCTGATCCAGTTGAGGTTAGTTCAGAAGATCTTGCTCTGCACGTTAAGAAGTTGGAGTTGGAAGCTTAAAGAGCATGAAAGAGTTTTGTTAAAAGAAATGGGATTGTGAGAAAGAAAAAGACTGAGAGAGCTGTGAGAGACATGAGCTTGAATTGAAGAAGCTTGAGATGGAACAAGTTTGCACGCCTTCGAAACAACTTCTTGAGCTGAGAGCTCGTGGAAAGGAGTAGTTGATGCTCCTGATTTTGACGTGGAGTCGCAATATTCGCATTGTTCCTCCTTTTCGAGAACAAGAGGTAGATGTTTTTTGCTCTTTTTGAACGTGTTGCCATTAACCTTAAATGGCCGAAAACATTTTGGCCCATGTTGTTACAATGTGTTCTCGTAGGGAAGGCTCAAGAAGCTTATTCTTCGTTATCACTGGAAGAGTCTCTGATTATGATCAGGTAAAGCTGCCGCTCTTAAAATCTCCATGAACTGGTTCCTGAGGCTTATCGCCAAAAATTTTAGTAGTCATCGGAAAACTGATGATGAAACCTATGCTGAATTTGTTCGTGAGAAGGAATCAATGTTTGATCAAATTGGTGGTGCTTCGATGAAAGTAAAATCTTATGAGGATCTTCGTGAGCTGATTCTTTTGGAAGAATTAAAAACTGCTTACCCGAACGTGTTGTAATGTATCTAAATGAGCTAATGAGCAAAATGAGCAGAAACTTCATCTGCTAACAATAATCGCTGCCAAACGCCATTCTGAGCGCACTTTGTCTGTGGATAAAGTGAGAGAGTTCTAAGCTGGTGTCCTCACTTATTGTTTTTATTGTAAGAAGCAGGACATTATTATTGCAGAGTGCAATGCACTCAAAAAGAAAAACCGTGAACCCTAAATCGGTAGGTTTATTGATGACGCCTCGCACTTTCGGAAGGACTGGAGTCGTTAGCTTCACAAGCTGATATTTGTAAAGAAAAGGGTATGTGCCGCTTCATAATGGATGGTTTTGTATCTTTGGTTGGTAAAGTAAATCAGCGAAACCAATCAAGATACTTTGTGACACAGGAGCTGCTCAGAGTTTTATTTAGAAGAAATATTACTGCTGTCTGATGAGAGCTCTCTATTGGTTTGAGTGTCTTGGTACAGGGATTTGAGATGGCTTTAGAACGTGCCTTTGCACGAGATTGAAATTGAGTCCTCCTTGTTACTGGCCGCTGTTGTTAAAAGGGTGCACCCCGTGTCTTCCTGTTCGAGACGCATGCTTATTTTGGGGAATGACTTACGAGGAGAGAAGAAAGTTTTTGCTAGCCCTGAGGTAACCAGTGTTCCTTTTCCTGCATTACTCCTGATGCATTAGCTCGGAAATATCCCGAGGTATTTCCTTTGTGCGCTGTTACTTGCGCTATGTCACAGAGATTAAAAGAGAAAAGCCATGGAAGTCAGAAGATGGTGTAATTTGATCTGAGTGATATGTTTCACGAAGAGTTCAGATCTGGGGAAAGTGAAGTGTTCAAAATTCTGTTGTTTTGACATCGCCGCCAAGAAGCTAGACGAACCTTCTTAGGGGCTTGTTAAATTATCTCTGTCACGCGAGCAGCTTATTTTGAGCAGAGGAAAGACAAGGACATGTCACCCTCTTTGAAGCTGTTGTTCCTCATTTGAGCAACTTGAGAGTGTATCGCAAGGATACTTTGTTGAAGATGGTGTGCTGATGAGGAAGTGGAGACCTTCAAATACTGCTGCTGCTGATGATGAATGGCAGAGTGTTGGCAGGTAGTAGTTCCTTCCTCATATCGTTTTGAAATCCTGAGACTTGCACATGACGGTCCATTTGCCGGTCATTTGGGGAGTAAATAAAACGTGATGATCGCAGGTGCTCCGACATTTTTCTGGCCTGGTTTAAAAAAATGTAGCAAGTTACGCCGGTTGCTATGTGTGTCAGAAGATTGGAAAACCGAACCAAACCATTCCACCTGCTCCGCTGTATCCAATTCCAGCTACAGAACCATTTGGCGAGTGCTGATCGACTGTGTCGGTCCCTGCCTCGCACGGAAGTCCGGTAACCAGTATTTACTGACAATAATGTGTGCATCTACACGTTTTCCAGAGGTAATACCTTTACGGAAAATTACTGCTCCAGTAATGGTGGAAATCGCTTCTTAAGTTCTTTCTCCTGTTTGGCCTTCCTCGCACTATTCAATCAGATCAAGGTACGAATTTTATGTCTCAGGTGTTTAAACAAGTTCTGGATCAGTTGCATATTCAACACTCCACTTCTAGTTGTTACCATCCAGAAAGCCAAGGAGCACTTCGAACGGTTCCACCAGACTTTAAAATCAATGCTTCGTATGTGCTCTGTCTAGAGTTTCAGAAAGACTGGGATGAGGGAGTGCCCTATGGTTATGTTTGCAGTAAGGGAGGTAGTACAGGAGTTCTTGGGCATCAGTCCTAACGAGCTGGTGTTTGGACACACTGTTCGTGGTCCACTGAAGCTGATCAAAGATCACTGGTCTAATGACTCGAGTCTAAACAATGTCCTTGACTACGCTTTCAGAGTTCCATGCTTAAAATTGCACCTGCATGTGAGTTGGCCAAAGAGAATTTGAAGATGTCACAACAGCTAATGAAAAACGCTTCGATCAGAAAAGCTAAACTCTTTGTAGTTTTTTCCTGGTGATAGGGTGCTAGTGCTGTTACCAGTATCAGGATCTGCACTGCAGGCCCGGTACTTGGTCCTTATCAGGTAAAAGAGAAGGTGAGTGAACTTAACTACGTAATATCGACATCCGGATCGAAAGAGACTCGCTTTGTGTCACATTAATATGCTAAAACCTTATTTTGACCGAAAGCCAGATCTGTTTGGACCGAAGTCTGTTGCGTTAACTGTTTCACCCACAGATTCTTCGGTGATCAAAGAACAGGCGCTGCTCAGTGCTGATTCACCTGTTGATGAGACGCTGTCTAGTGCTGGAAATTTTGACCTGTCCATTATCTTCTAATACTAATAGCACCTGTGTCTCGATCATAATTGAGGATGATATTAACTTTCCTCTGTGGAGCTGGTGGTGGGAAGGTTGAAAATTCTGAGGTGATCCAAATCTTGACACGCTTTCTTTCCCATCTGACTGCTGCTGAATGCGCTGATGTGACTAATGTCATTCGGACTTATAATAACTTGTTTTCTGACATCCCTCTCGCATTTCCGCTGATGGAACATGATATTGATGTTGGCGATTCATTGCCTATTAAACAGCACGCATTTCGAGTAAGTCCTGAAAAACGATTGCAGCTGAAAAAAGAGGTGACCTTCATGATAGAAAAACGACATAGTAGCGAGCCGAGCTTTTAGTTCATGGAGCTCACCTTGTTTGCTAGTAAAAAAATCTGACGGCTCATTTCGCTTTTTGCACTGATTTTAGACGCGTTAATGCAGTTACAAAACCAGACAGTTATCCTTTGCTCGCATGGAAGATCATGCGTGGATCGTGGTCGGAAACGCTGTGTTCGTGACTAAGATCGACTTGCTTAAAGGGTATTGGCAGGTGCCTTTGGACCGAGCGCCAAAAGAGATCTCTGGGCGTTCGTAACACCTGACCATTTCCCTTAACTATACGGTCATGGTTTTCGGTTTCATTTAAATGCACCGCAACCTTCAGAGGTTGGTGAACCGTGGTCATCGAAGGCATGCATAATGTGGAGGCTTATTTGGATGACCTAGTGGTCTATAGCGAGTCTTGGTCAGAACACATATAGCAGCTTGACACGTTGTTTAATCGTTTGTCTCGGTGCGAATCTTTACGGTCAATCTAGCCCAAATGCGAATTTGAGTCGCCGCATAACGTAACTTATTTAGGAAAGATTGTTGGCGGTGGTCAAAGTTCGGTCCGGTTGAGTCTAAGGTGGAGGCTATCACTGTTTTCCGTGCTCCAATACACGCGTGATCTTCGACGCATTTTTGGGTATGGTGGGATATCAAAGCCCTCCTGGTTAACTTTTCCTATTTTATCTGCCCTGATTTTTCAAGCTCCAGTTATTGCTTGCCGTTGATGCAAGAAGTGACACGGGTGCGGGGCTGTACTTCTCCAACGAGATCAGGGTGATATTGAGCACCCTGTTTGCTATTTTTCAAGGAAAATTCAATAAACATCAGCGATATTATTCCACCATGAGAAGCTGAGACGCTTGCTTTCGAAATCCTTGCTCTTAAGCATTTTGATGTTTATGTAAGGCTCTTGTTTCGTATCCGCTGATTGTCTACACGATCATAACCCCCGTAGTCTTTTTGAATCGAATGAAAAACGATAACCAACGCTTTGATGCATTGGAGTTTGTTTTCTACAGACGCTCGAATTAGACATTCGGCACATTCGTGGTAAAGATAATGTTGTTGCTGATGCTTTATTTCGTAGTTCAATTGAATAAATTGCCTTAACTTTTTCCTGTTTACATAAAACAAAAAAAGGAAAGGTAAGATCACTTATTTCTACAATTTATTCACTTAAGGGTGAGGAAAGTTGCGTGTATCTGTGACTTTAATATGATTGAGCCCATAGGTGGTGTTGGGGGAATTCCGTTCCATGAGTGGTGACATCATTGAGATTCCTCGGATATAAAGGCCATTGTGCGAAAATGGCAGTCTCTCTCTCTTTCTCTCTCTCTTTTCTCTCTCTCTCTCTCTTTCTCTCTCTCTTTCTCTCTGTGACGGCTCCGAGATTTGGCCACAAGTTCAGTTAAGAGTAGTCAAAGCTCACTCAGTTTCTTTTATACATTTCATATAGATTTAAGGTTATCATTTCCATTCTTTGTTTTGTTTTATTTTCTTTAATCACGTTTATAGTAACTACACAACACACATCTGTTAAACAATTACTTTTATTTTTGTTTGCATACCTTTTTCATCACTTTCACCACAATCGCGTTCATTTGGAGTGCACACAGATGGATTGCATTGTATTTGTTATTACTATTTGTTTCTATTCTGAGTTTAAGTCACCGGCCCAGCTAGCCGCTGGATGGGAGAGTTGCGATACTTGGGGAAATTAGAGTCCTGGCGGGAACAAGGATTTGTTTATTGGTTCCGCCTGGATGTACCATTGGCTAAGGTGGAATGGGGGAAAACGAGAATTGAGGATTTTTTGTTATTAATTGTTTGGGGGTTTGATTGTAGTTATTTATTTAGTTTTTTCTTCAATATTAATTTAGAATTGTATTGTTTTGCTGTTGTCATTTATTTTTGTGTTGAATGTTTAATGTAATGTAACTTTTTTTTGGTGTCTCCCTTTTGTGTTGTAATGGCTCCATCTTTTTCCTTTATAAGCTGTGTGTTTTGTTTATTTGGGGAATCGGCCAGCTTACCCCCTGTGAGTTCTTTGTCTTGTTGTTTTCATTTGTTTTTTGTTGTTTTCACTGGGTTTTTGTCTGCAAATCCAGTTTGATTTAATTTGATTTGGGTAAATAAAGACCCATTTTTTTTGTGTAAACCTGGGTGTTCCTTTCTGACCTCTCTGTCCCTCTCTCTCTCTTTCTTTGTCTTCTACGCTTTCCCACTGGGTTCTGTATGCTCTCCCTTATTGCCTCTTTTGGAGGCTGGTATTTTGTTTTGCTTAATTCTAATTTCTGTTTTTATGTGGTTTCTTTGATTATCTTATCAGTAGCGGTAGTTTATCTTTATTAATTCAACGTTTTGTTGAGTTAGTAGTATATGAGGGAGGGGCGTAGTTAACCGAAGATCACCTTATTCTGTTTGTTTGTCGGCAGACAGGTAAGAGCTTGTAATCCGAGAACAGGGGTAGTCAGGGGCTTGCTTCCTAGTTTTCCTACCCGCCGATTTGTTATTATTTATGTTTCTGCTTATAAGTCACGTTGAATTGTTTTTTTTTATTATTTTGAGTAGAATTATTCATCAAAATGGAGGTGTCTTTTAAATTCATATCAAAGCGTTGTCTTTTTATATGTTCGCCTGTATATTTTTCGCTTTCTTTTTATTTAAGCGAGCCACAACTCAGTTATGGGTCGTGAACAATGGAGTTTATGGTTCTCTGGCTGTTTTGTTGGGGACACTCTTAACTTCTCTAGTGATTATCGTCGAATTGATTACAGAGACCTGGGTCTCGCATTTAATAAGAAAATTGTTCACTCGCCATTATACATCCCTGCCATTAGTATTCTTCTCTGCTTTATACTGTACTCAGTGTTTGATGCAACCTGTGTTGTTAAAAGGCCATATAAATAAAAATGATTGGATTAGAAATTTCAGAATGATCACTTATTCCTAAAAAAACCTGTATTTCCCATCTCTCTTTAATTAAACATAATTCTATCCAAGCTTTAAAGTTAAATCTCCCATTACCACTTGACTACTAGAAAACTCCTAAATGGGTTTGGTTCTCTTCAAAGCATCAATCATGTCATACTTACACATTTAAGTATTTTCTAGACACATCAGATTTTTAAATCGTCTCTCCTGGAAACATTCTCCAATCTTGTGCACTTAATATTAAAAACCCATACCAAAAATACACATTTACCTTTATACAATGGTTTAATTTTTTTTTGTAAGAGTGTAACTGTGGTGTGCTCTGTTTATGATAAAAGCTCTTGGTTTATAAGTAAAAAAGTAAGGATCCTCGTGCTCTGTAAGAGTCACATCTCATGGCGCTTTGTTGTGAAAGAAAGTGTAACAAATAAGAGAAAAAAGGCAGAATTCTGACTTTATATCTCTGCACCTGAGAAAAAGTGAATTGACCAGATAAAAGTCACAATAACTTTTTTTCTTTTTTTATTCAGTGGCGTGAAACGGCTTCCATATAAGGCAGAGTGGAAAGGCGAGCTTAAAAAAAAAGCACGTGAGCTTCCAATGTGACGTCACAACGCAGACGCTATAGAAGAACATCGCCGCTTTCTAACGGCAGACGGTATCTGAAGTTGAGTGAGCGTTGTAGCGCAGCCGACTGATTCCACTTCACTAAAACTATTCAGATTCACGATTTACAGATAGTCTTTTCAGAATATTCACACCTGTTCACAAATGTTCGCTAACTGAGGGCAGTTTTCTCGCCTCGAAAGCCGCCTGGGCTTCAAAAAACTTCGAGCTCTTCAAAAGTGTCGACGCTGAAACGATTCGATGGAGAACAGCTTCCCAGCAGCTGAGATGGACATCAACAGCAGTAAGCAGTGTTATTTTTACTTTCTCGTCTGAGCTCAGTCTTTGTCTCAGTTTTTGACTCTTGCTTTCCAGCAAAATATGAACTTGTATACCAGTCATCCAGAGGAGCCAAAACAGCTCAGAGAGATATTTTGTCATACTCATGGGCTATCTATAACAGTTTAATAACGGAAACCCCGTGAATTCATAGAGCCAATAAATATTATAAAACAATAGGGTAAACAAAGCAAACTCGAACAGAAACTTTTTGTTAAAGTTAAAATGCAAATTTATCCATAAAAATAGTTTAAGTAGGTGGAAAGTTACATGACATTTTTACTAGTTCTTTGAAGCAGTTAAACTTAAAAGATTCATTGTTAGTAGACTCTGAACACAACCAAGATCGCCACGATAAGAGGTAAACCGGTCTTTACCTTTAACTGCAGATTTTTCTTATGTCTCATTATTAGAGCTGCATTTTATTTTCAGCTTGAATCAGTTCACTGTCAGAAATGTGT